>NW_021822178.1:454403-483266 GCF_901001165.1 Salmo trutta | reverse complement strand
GAGAGAGAGAGAGAGAGAGCCTTAGAGGGAGAGAGAGCGTTAGAGGGAGAGCCACAGCGAGACAGTGAAAGGTAGTAATAGGAGTTCCCCTCCAACCTGAACGGTGGTTAATATCACACTGCTGGGGTTCACTAGCTAGCCTGGAGAACCTGTCTGTTTTCACAGTCTCTTTCCTCGCCCTCTAAACGCAGGGGAGCCAGTTTGAAATGCCATCCACTATTAAACAGTCACTTAATGTCCCTTTGGGGTAACTTTACTCTGAGAGTTGGCTAGTCTTCGACAGAGGATAGAGAAGCCACTGTTGACTGACACTGTGACAGGTGGTAAAATGGCGATCCACCATCTTTGAATCAGGCGTGTTGGTGCAGGGCTGGAACAAAACAACAACAAAAGTACCGCATCTTTGTCCCCCAGGACCAGGAATGAAGAACACGCCTCGTGTCCCACTATTCTCCCTGATTCGTTGTGTCATAGCCCAGGAAGAGGAAGACATTGAGGGACCTTGCGGGAAGCCTGATGCATCACTTGGCATCATGGTACCAAACTTAATAAATAAGTATTTTGGCATTAGGTCTCCTAAGGACAGCATGCTCATACAAGGGCCAGTACAAATGACAAAATGGCGTCTATTTGGCGTCCTTACTGTTCCCCGCTCAGTTTCTGTTTGGCGTGCTGTACTCCCCGTTCGCCGCCGGGCGCCAGGTGATTCATGCAGGCTGTCGGGTGAGCAGCTGCTGTCACACGAAGGATGCGCCGCCCCTCTGCCCGACAGGCTGTCACACGCCAGATGTCTCCTTGGTAACGGTGTGGATGGAAGCATTATAGGTAACTCCAAATAAACGTGTCCTACATGAACATCCAGGGAGCGTCACAGGGGAACAGGGCATCCAAACAGACCATGAATCACCTGGTGCCATTTGGGACACAGCGGCCTGAGTGGTTAGTGTTCGGACACACGAGTTGGATAAGAGGTGTATTAGACGATAGGACCACCGAGGACTGAATAAGGTGTTAGATACAGTAGGACCACTAAGGTGTTAGATACAGTAGGACCACTAAGGTGTTAGATACAGTAGGACCACTAAGGACTGAATAAGGTGTTAGATACAGTAGTACCACTAAGGACTGAATAAGGTGTTAGATACAGTAGGACCACTGAGGACTGAATAAGGTGTTAGATACAGTAGGACCACCAAGGACTGAATAAGGTGTTAGATACAGTAGGACCACTAAGGACTGAATAAGGTGTTAGATACAGTAGGACCACTAAGGTGTTAGATACAGTAGGACCACTAAGGACTGAATAAGGTGTTAGATACAGTAGGACCACTAAGGACTGAATAAGGTGTTAGATACAGTAGGATCACTAAGGACTGAATAAGGTGTTAGATACAGTAGGACCACTAAGGACTGAATAAGGTGTTAGATACAGTAGGACCACTAAGGTGTTAGATACAGTAGGACCACTAAGGACTGAATAAGGTGTTAGATACAGTAGGACCACTGAGGACTGAATAAGGTGTTAGATACAGTAGGACCACTGAGGACTGAATAAGGTGTTAGATACAGTAGGACCACCAAGGACTGAATAAGGTGTTAGATACAGTAGGACCACTAAGGTGTTAGATACAGTAGGACCACTAAGGACTGAATAAGGTGTTAGATACAGTAGGACCACTAAGGACTGAATAAGGTGTTAGATACAGTAGGACCACTAAGGTGTTAGATACAGTAGGACCACTAAGGACTGAATAAGGTGGTAGATACAGTAGGACCACTAAGGACTGAATAAGGTGTTAGATTAAGTAGGACAGTAGGATACAGTAGGACCACTAAGGTGTTAGATACAGTAGGACCACTGAGGACTGAATAAGGTGTTAAATACAGTAGGACCACTGAGGACTGAATAAGGTGTTAGATACAGTAGGACCACTGAGGACTGAATAAGGTGTTAGATACAGTAGGACCACTAAGGTGTTAGATACAGTAGGACCACTGAGGACTGAATAAGGTGTTAGATACAGTAGGACCACCAAGGATTGAATAAGGTGTTAGATACAGTAGGACCACTAAGGACTGAATAAGGTGTTAGATACAGTAGGACCACTAAGGTGTTAGATACAGTAGGACCACTAAGGACTGAATAAGGTGTTAGATACAGTAGGACCACTAAGGACTGAATAAGGTGTTAGATACAGTAGGACCACTAAGGACTGAATAAGGTGTTAGATACAGTAGGACCACTAAGGACTGAATAAGGTGTTAGATACAGTAGGACCACTAAGGACTGAATAAGGTGTTAGATACAGTAGGACCACTAAGGACTGAATAAGGTGTTAGATACAGTAGGACCACTAAGGTGTTAGATACAGTAGGACCACTAAGGACTGAATAAAGTGTTAGATACAGTAGGACCACTGAGGACTGAATAAGGTGTTAGATACAGTAGGACCACTGAGGACTGAATAAGGTGTTAGATACAGTAGGACCACCAAGGACTGAATAAGGTGTTAGATACAGTAGGACCACTAAGGACTGAATAAGGTGTTAGATACAGTAGGACCACTAAGGTGTTAGATACAGTAGGACCACTAAGGACTGAATAAGGTGTTAGATACAGTAGGACCACTAAGGACTGAATAAGGTGTTAGATACAGTAGGACCACTAAGGACTGAATAAGGTGTTAGATACAGTAGGACCACTAAGGTGTTAGATACAGTAGGACCACTTAGGACTGAATAAGGTGTTAGATACAGTAGGACCACTAAGGACTGAATAAGGTGTTAGATAAAGTAGGACAGTAGGATACAGTAGGACCACTAAGGTGTTAGATACAGTAGGACCACTGAGGACTGAATAAGGTGTTAGATACAGTAGGACCACTGAGGACTGAATAAGGTGTTAGATACAGTAGGACCACTGAGGACTGAATAAGGTGTTAGATACAGTAGGACCACTAAGGACTGAATAAGGTGTTAGATACAGTAGGACCACTAAGGTGTTAGATACAGTAGGACCACTAAGGACTGAATAAGGTGTTAGATACAGTAGGACCACTAAGGACTGAATAAGGTGTTAGATAAAGTAGGACAGTAGGATACAGTAGGACCACTAAGGTGTTAGATACAGTAGGACCACTGAGGACTGAATAAGGTGTTAGATACAGTAGGACCACTGAGGACTGAATAAGGTGTTAGATACAGTAGGACCACTGAGGACTGAATAAGGTGTTAGATACAGTAGGACCAATAAGGACTGAATAAGGTGTTAGATACAGTAGGACCACTAAGGACTGAATAAGGTGTTAGATACAGTAGGACCACTAAGGTGTTAGATACAGTAGGACCACTAAGGTGTTAGATACAGTAGGACCACTAAGGACTGAATAAGGTGTTAGATACAGTAGGACCACTAAGGTGTTAGATACAGTAGGACCACTAAGGACTGAATAAGGTGTTAGATACAGTAGGACCACTAAGGTGTTAGATACAGTAGGACCACTAAGGACTGAATAAGGTGTTAGATACAGTAGGACCACTAAGGACTGAATAAGGTGTTAGATACAGTAGGACCACTAAGGTGTTAGATACAGTAGGACCACTGAGGTGTTAGATACAGTAGGACCACTAAGGACTGAATAAGGTGTTAGATACAGTAGGACCACTAAGGTGTTAGATACAGTAGGACCACTAAGGACTGAATAAGGTGTTAGATACAGTAGGACCACTAAGGACTGAATAAGGTGTTAGATAAAGTAGGACAGTAGGATACAGTAGGACCACTAAGGTGTTAGATACAGTAGGACCACTGAGGACTGAATAAGGTGTTAGATACAGTAGGACCACTGAGGACTGAATAAGGTGTTAGATACAGTAGGACCAATAAGGACTGAATAAGGTGTTAGATACAGTAGGACCACTAAGGACTGAATAAGGTGTTAGATACAGTAGGACCACTAAGGTGTTAGATACAGTAGGACCACTAAGGACTGAATAAGGTGTTAGATACAGTAGGACCACTAAGGTGTTAGATACAGTAGGACCACTAAGGACTGAATAAGGTGTTAGATACAGTAGAACCACTAAGGTGTTAGATACAGTAGAACCACTAAGGACTGAATAAGGTGTTAGATACAGTAGAACCACTAAGGTGTTAGATACAGTAGGACCACTAAGGACTGAATAAGGTGTTAGATACAGTAGAACCACTAAGGTGTTAGATACAGTAGCACCACTAAGGACTGAATAAGGTGTTAGATACAGTAGGACCACTAAGGTGTTAGATACAGTAGGACCACTGAGGTGTTAGATACAGTAGGACCACTAAGGTGTTAGATACAGTAGAACCACTAAGGTGTTAGATACAGTAGGACCACTAAGGACTGAATAAGGTGTTAGATACAGTAGAACCACTAAGGTGTTAGATACAGTAGAACCACTAAGGTGTTAGATACAGTAGGACCACTAAGGACTGAATAAGGTGTTAGATACAGTAGAACCACTGAGGACTGAATAAGGTGTTAGATACAGTAGAACCACTAAGGTGTTAGATACAGTAGCACCACTAAGGACTGAATAAGGTGTTAGATACAGTAGAACCACTAAGGTGTTAGATACAGTAGGACCACTAAGGACTGAATAAGGTGTTAGATACAGTAGGACCACTAAGGACTGAATAAGGTGTTAGATACAGTAGAACCACTAAGGTGTTAGATACAGTAGGACCACTAAGGACTGAATAAGGTGTTAGATACAGTAGAACCACTAAGGACTGAATAAGGTGTTAGATACAGTAGGATCACTAAGGACTGAATAAGGTGTTAGATACAGTAGGACCACTAAGGACTGAATGGCTGTTCAGCTCCAATATTTTTTTTCTTTCTTCTTTTTTTTTACCCCCTTTTTCTCCCCAATTTCGTGATCACGATCTTGTCTCATCGCTGCAACTCCCCAACGGGCTCGGGAAAGGAGAAGGTCGAGTCACGCATCCTCTGAAACATGTGTCGGAGGAAAAACTGTTCAACTGATGACCGAAGTCAGCCTGCAGGCGCCCCGGCCCACCACAAGGAGTCGCTACAGCGCAACGAGCCAAGTAAAGCCCCTCCCTCTCCCGGCCAAACCCTCCCGTAACCCCGGACGACGCTGGGCCAAATGTTCACCTCTCTATGGGACTACAGCCCGGGATCGAACCACCAGGCTGTAGTGACGCCGTAACGCTGCGATGCAGTGCCTTAGACCGCTGCGCCACTCGGGACGCCCCGAAGCATCCAACAGGTTTCATAGACTTGTTTACTAGCCGTTTCCAATACGCTGATTTTAGATCATGGTAGTTAGTTATGCAGATCAGCAGGCAAACAAACGCCCTCCTTACATGTCATTAAGGGCCATATGGCCGCCTATTCACGACCAGAACGGTAATATCTTACATCTTTACCTTGTTCTTGATTGGCCAAGACATGAGCTGAACACACTTCTCGTTGTCAGACGGTATGCTATAGAGAAACACATATCCTGGATCCGTTGGTAGAGCACGGCACTTACAACGCCAGGGTTGTGGGTTCCATTCCCACGGGGGACCAGCATGAAAATATATGCACTTATTACTGTAAGACTCTCTGGATCAGAGAGTCAGCTAAATGACTCCCGACTGTAAGAGTCTGCTAAATGACTCACTACTGTAAGTCTCTCTGGATCAGAGAATCAGCTAAATGACTCCCTACTGTAAGTCTTTCTGGATAAGAGAGTCAGCTAAATGACTCCCTACTGTAACACTCTCTGGATCAGAGAATCAGCTAAATGACTCCCTACTGTAAGACTCTGGATAAACCTGCAGATAGTAATACCATTACATTTGAATGTGCAGCGGTTCCCATAACAGAAAAACAGTCTGTTTCCTGTGTGTTGTATCGGATAATGTTACAGGGCACGCATTCACATAGATGATGAGTTTTACAGAGGGACAAAGGAAAAACAGTCTGTTTCCTGTGTGTTGTATCGGATAATGTTACGGGGCACGCATTCACATAGATGATGAGTTTTACAGAGGGACAAAGGAAAAACAGTCTGTTTCCTGTGTGTTGTATCGGATAATGTTACAGGGCACGCATTCACATAGATGATGAGTTTTACAGAGGGACACAGAAAAAAAAGAGAGACTGAAAGCTACAAAGAAAATGTCCAGACAGTGGCGTAAGACGAGGTCCAACTGGCTCGGCTGCTCTGTCCTGTGTGAATACTGCCATACGCAATCCCAGAGCACCTCAAACAAAACCAAAAACGACTGTTCATTCAGACCTAGCCAATCCATTCAGTTTAATTACAGCCTGGATTAAATATACTCCACAAGAGGCTCGGGTTCTCTGAGAGGAGGTAGTGTGTGTGTGTGTGTGTGTGTGTGTGTGTGTGTGTGTGTGTGTGTGTGTGTGTGTGTGTGTGTGTGTGTGTGTCTGTGTGTCTGTATCTCCTCTCCCTGCGTATGTCTCCTGTCCCTGCCTCCATACCCCCAAACGAAGACCAGGGGAATATAAATCTGAGCCGAAACAAAAACGGTGACATTTCATTAAGGAGGGAGCTGGTAGCTGTACCCCCCCCCCCCTTCGGTTAGAGTACAAATCACACAGAGGCCAGAGGGAAAGCAGAGGCTACCACAAGATTCTGAAACCCTTTAACACAACACACACACACACACACACACACACACACCACACACACACACACAACACACACACACCACACACACACACACACCACACACACACACACACACACACACACACAACACGACACTGAGTCGCCTGCAACTGTTTCAAAAAGAGAATGTAGCCTGGGTCCTCAGACTGAAAGAGATGTACAGTCACTGTGCTAGCCTAGCACTGCTAGCGTTATACAGACTGAAGACAGATAGCAGAGGAACAGGGCTCGTCTTGTCTAGTGTTATACAGACTGAAGACAGATAGCAGTGGAACGGGGCTTGTCTAGTGTTATACAGACTGAAGACAGATAGCAGTGGAACAGGGCACGTCTTGTCTAGTGTTATATAGACTGAAGACAGATAGCAGTGGAACAGGGCTCGTCTTGTCTAGTGTTATACAGACTGAAGACAGATAGCAGCTCTACAGCATTAGCAGTGGAACGGGGCTTGTCTAGCGTTATACAGACTGAAGACAGATAGCAGCTCTACAGCATTATCAGTGGAACAGGGCTCGTCTTGTCTAGTGTTATACAGACTGAAGACAGATAGCAGTGGAACAGGGCTCGTCTTGTCTAGTGTTATATAGACTGAAGACAGATAGCAGTGGAACAGGGCTCGTCTTGTCTAGTGTTATATAGACTGAAGACAGATAGCAGCTCTACAGCATTATCAGTGGAACGGGGCTCGTCTAGTGTTATATAGACTGAAGACAGATAGCAGCCAGCCTCTTCACCTGTTCTCCTCCTCCAGAACAGCCAGGCTTTGAATTGAGTTGTATGTAAACTTCTGACCCACTGGGAATGTGATGAAAGAAATAAAATCTGAAATAAATAATTCTCTCTACTATTATTCTGACATTTCACATTCTTAAAATAAACTGGTGATCCTAACTGACCTAAGACAGGGAACCCATACTCACACCAACATAGAAATATACAAACTAGAAAACCCCCTAGTTACGCCCTGAGCTAAAACACCATAGAGAACCCTGAGGGCGTGACAAGCATCAGCTGCCTGAGCAGCTTACCGATCACTGTACCTGTACCAGTATCACTGTACCAGTATCACTGTACCAGTATCTCTACTTGCACATTATCATCTGCACATCCATCGCTCCAGTGTTAATGCTAAATTGTAATTATTTTCGCCTCTAGGGCCTATTTATTGCCTTACCTCCCTACTCTTCTACATTTACACACACTGTATATAGATGTTTCTATTTTTATTTTCTATTGTGTTATTGACTGTACGTCTGTTTATGTGTAACTCTGTGTTGTTGTTTTTTTCGCACTGCTTTGCTTTATCTTGGCCAGGTCGCAGTTGTAAATGAGAACTTGTTCTCAACTGGCCTACCTGGTTAAATAAAGGACTTGTTCTCAACTGGCCTACCTGGTTAAATAAAGGACTTGTTCTCAACTAACCTACCTGGTTAAATAAAGGACTTGTTCTCAACTAACCTACCTGGTTAAATAAAGGACTTGTTCTCTACTAGCCTACCTGGTTAAATAAAGGACTTGTTCTCAACTGGCCTACCTGGTTAAATAAAGGACTTGTTCTCTACTAGCCTACCTGGTTAAATAAAGGACTTGTTCTCTACTAGCCTACCTGGTTAAATAAAGGACTTGTTCTCAACTGGCCTACCTGGTTAAATAAAGGACTTGTTCTCTACTAGCCTACCTGGTTAAATAAAGGACTTGTTCTCTACTAGCCTACCTGGTTAAATAAAGGACTTGTTCTCAGCTGGCCTACCTGGTTAAATAAAGGACTAGTTCTCAGCTGGCCTACCTGGTTAAATAAAGGACTTGTTCTCTACTAGCCTACCTGGTTAAATAAAGGACTTGTTCTCAGCTGGCCTACCTGGTTAAATAAAGGACTTGTTCTCTACTAGCCTACCTGGTTAAATAAAGGACTTGTTCTCTACTAGCCTACCTGGTTAAATAAAGGACTTGTTCTCTACTAGCCTACCTGGTTAAATAAAGGACTTGTTCTCTACAAGCCTACCTGGTTAAATAAAGGACTTGTTCTCTACTAGCCTACCTGGTTAAATAAAGGACTTGTTCTCAGCTGGCCTACCTGGTTAAATAAAGGACTAGTTCTCAGCTGGCCTACCTGGTTAAATAAAGGACTTGTTCTCTACTAGCCTACCTGGTTAAATAAAGGACTTGTTCTCAGCTGGCCTACCTGGTTAAATAAAGGACTTGTTCTCTACTAGCCTACCTGGTTAAATAAAGGACTTGTTCTCTACTAGCCTACCTGGTTAAATAAAGGACTTGTTCTCTACTAGCCTACCTGGTTAAATAAAGGACTTGTTCTCTACTAGCCTACCTGGTTAAATAAAGGACTTGTTCTCTACTAGCCTACCTGGTTAAATAAAGGACTTGTTCTCTACTAGCCTACCTGGTTAAATAAAGGACTTGTTCTCAACTAGCCTACCTGGTTAAATAAAGGTGAAATAAATAAAAATATCTTGAAGTTAATTTTAGTCTGTATAGTTCCTAATAAAGTCTAAAGTCTCAAACTACTGAATCCTGTCATTCATTTGCTTATGTTGGTAGCTGTTGCATTATGGGAATCCATTCAAACGCACAGTTTCGGTTGGTGGCTGTGACCAGTCAAAATATTGTTCATTTAAATCCTAATTAACAATGTAACAAAGCTGCAGAACTTCAAGCCTTTAACACAAACTCATTAAAACTCCTGGGATGAGTCACAAACTGCCCTCTATTCCTTATGGGGGCCTCTGGTCAAAAGTAGTGCCCTAGAAAGGGACTAGGGTGCCATTTGGGACGAAAGCAGGACTAAACCATCGGGAGGAAGTCAACAACTTCAGACGGGCCTCAGTCACTCATTACCTCAAGAAATAACAACAGAAAAGGGGGGACTGTGTTCCAAATGTGACACGCCAGACCGAGGACGACGACGGGGTGGGGGGGGGGGGGGGGTGAATGACGGTACTTCAAAAGTAGGGTAATTTAAAAAAAAAATACAATTAAAACTTTCATGTGCCTTAAATGACAAACTTGTTCTGTAAATATGAATCACATGTTTTAATGATAAGCCTAGTTTAGCCAAGGAGAAAGACAGGATCCTTCCTGGCTAGCCATGATTGGCTGAGATAATGGAGCAGTTGACCATGACCGACCCCTCCATTATCACATGGCCGACCGCTCCATTATCACGTTAACACATGGCCGACCCCTCCATTATCATGTTAACACATGACCGACCCCTCCATTATCACGTTAACAAATGGCCGACCCCTCCATTATCACGTTAACACATGGCCGACCCCTCCATTATCACGTTAACACATGACCGACCGCTCCATTATCACGTTAACACATGGCCGACCCCTCCATTATCACGTTAACACATGGCCGACCCCTCCATTATAATGTTAACACATGGCCGACCCCTCCATTATCATGTTAACACATGGCCGAACCCTCCATTATCACATGGTCGACCCCTCCATTACCACGTTAACACATGGCCGACCGCTCCATTATCACGTTAACACATGGCCGACCCCTCCATTATCACGTTAACACATGGCCGACCCCTCCATTATCACGTTAACACATGGCCGACCCCTCCATTATCACGTTAACACATGGCCGACCCCTCCATTATCACGTTAACACATGGCCGACCCCTCCATTATCACGTTAACACATGGCCGACCCCTCCATTATCATGTTAACACATGGCCGACCCCTCCATTATCACGTTAACACATGGCCGAACCCTCCATTATCACATGGTCGACCCCACCATTATCACATGGCCGACCGCTCCATTATCATGTTAACACATGGCCGACCGCTCCATTATCATGTTAACACATGGCCGACCCCTCCATTATCATGTTAACACATGGTCAACTGCTCCATTATCATGTTAACACATGGCCGACCCCTCCATTGTCACGTTAACACATGGCCGACCCCTCCATTATCATGTTAACACATGGCCGACCCCTCCATTATCACGTTAACACAGGGCCGACCGCTCCATTATCACGTTAACACAGGGCCGACAGCTCCATTATCACGTTAACACAGGGCTGACCCCTCCATTATCACGTTAACACATGGCCGACCCCCTCAATTATCACGTTAACACATGGCCGACCCCTCCATTATCACGTTAACACATGGCCGACACCTCCATTATCACGTTAACACATGGCCGACCCCTCCATTATCATGTTAACACATGGTCGACCCCTCCATTATCATGTTAACACATGACCGACCCCTCCATTATCACATGGCCGACCCCTCCATTATCACGTTAACACATGGCCGACCCCTCCATTATCATGTTAACACATGGCCGACCGCTCCATTATCACGTTAACACATGGCCGACCCCTCCATTATCATGTTAACACATGGCCGACCCCTCCATTATCACATGGCCGACCCCTCCATTATCATGTTAACACATGGCCGACCCCTCCATTATCATGTTAACACATGGCCGACCCCTCCATTATCACGTTAACACATGGCCGACCCCTCCATTATCACATGGCCGACCCCTCCATTATCATGTTAACACATGGCCGACCCCTCCATTATCACGTTAACACATGGCCGACCCCTCCATTATCATGTTAACACATGGCCGACCCCTCCATTATCATGTTAACACATGGCCGACCCCTCCATTATCACATGGCCGACCCCTCCATTATCACGTTAACACATGGCCGACCCCTCCATTATTACGTTAACACATGGCCGACCCTTCCATTATCACGTTAACACATGGCCGACCCCTCCATTATCATGTTAACACATGGCCGACCCCTCCATTATCATGTTAACACATGACCGACCCCTCCATTATCACATGGCCGACCCCTCCATTATCATGTTAACACATGGCCGACCCCTCCATTATCACGTCAACACATGGCCGACCCCTCCATTATCACGTTAACATGATGTTAGTATGATCTACCAATAGGAGCTCTGCATTACCACGTTAGCATGATGTTAGTATGATCTACCAATAGGAGCTCTGCATCTCTAGCTTTCGTATTTCTCGACATAAACCCCAGTTGGGACGGGCCATCACATAAATAGGACCATGTTGGTACATAGCGAACAATGGGGTCGGCTGAATATGACTGGGTACTATGAAAGGGAAGGCTTGACATGAATAAACTGGAGAAACCAACTTATATGATGCGATACAAAGTCAAACCAGATCCAGAATAAAATAGTCCTGTTTTCTGGTTCTGGGAGTGTAGTCTGGGTTTAGTGGCGTGCTCTTTGAGAAACAGCCTGTAAACATTCTGCAGCCAGAGGACAAACAACTGGAAACATTCCCCAAAAACACCCATGTTTCCCCAGAATCTCTGAAAAACATGGCAATTTTGGGAAAACTTTTGAAAATGTGCAACCCTAGACATGAATAGAGAGGGAGGCCTGTTCAGAGGAGAGAAGCCATGTTACAGCACCAGGTGGTTCAGGAGAGTTGGGTCCTACCTTGGAAGTTGCCAGCGGAGAGGTACAGCCAGGTGAGTGCGGGGATGAAGAGCAGGGCGAGGGAGGCAGCGAGGAACTTCCTGCGCCCGCGACACATTCCCAGCATCCTCTGTGGCGATGGCCCAGAACGAGAGGCGGAGCAACCTCTAAAGTCTGACCTCTATGTGGGTAGCAGCTGTTGGCCGGGGGGGGGCATGATACTGTCTGAGGGGAGATGAGAGAAGACAGGAGATGAGAGAGGACAGGAGGGTAGAGAGAGGAGGAGGGGAGAGAGGGGAAGAGAGAGGAGAGGACAGGGGGGGAGTGAGAAGAGAGGAGGGGAGAGGAGAGAGGACAGGAGATGAGAGAGGACAGGAGGGTAGAGAGAGGAGGAGGGGAGAGAGGGGAAGAGAGGAGAGGACAGGGGAGGAGAGAGAAGAGAGGAGGGGAGAGGAGAGAGGACAGGAGATGAGAGAGGACAGGAGGGTAGAGAGAGGAGGAGGGGAGAGAGGGGAAGAGAGGAGAGGACAGGGGAGGAGAGAGAAGAGGAGGGGAGAGATGAGAAGACAGGAGATGAGAGAGGACAGGAGGGTAGAGAGAGGAGGAGGGGAGAGAGGGGAAGAGAGAGGAGAGGACAGGGGAGAAGAGAGAAGAGAGGAGGGGGAGTGAGAGGAGTGTAGATAGAAGAGAGGAGGGGAGGGGAGAAAGAGGAATGGAGGGAAGAGAGGCAGGAGAGGAGGGGGAGAGAGGAGGGAGAAAGAGGAATGGAGCGGGAGAGAGGTGAGAGGAGGGGGAGAGAGGTGAGAGGAGGGGGAGAGACAGGATAGGTTAGATCATAACAGGAGGTATGAGAATTATTTTCAACAACGATTCTTTTCCTCCAAAAGATCAGAATTCATAGGGGGTAAAGGCATAATTACGGTGATTGTTTCAAATGGAACTTTTCCATTGAAGCTACTTCAGAGAAGATACTGTTAAAGTCTCCAGAGGTGTCCAAGTTGTGTCCCAAATTCCCCGTCAGACCAATATATGAATCACATATTCAGGGAAAAGAGTTCAGCAGTTTGAACGAATTAGACTCACAGATGTGTTCTCTTTCTCCCAGATATCTCACACACACACACACACACACACACACACACACACACACACACACACACACACACACACACACACACCCTCCCCATATCTGTTAGAGATGTCCCCCTCCACTTTAGCAGCTATATTTCAGTCGATTCTCTCTGTAACGTAGCGCAGGCCAAAGCCTCTATTTATGACATAATAAATCCTCTTTCCATTACAAAACACATTTGTCCGATTAGTCACATGACCCCAGTCGATGTTTAATATCCACCAGGGGTTAGTTGGAGCGGTCTGCGGCTGCAGAACGACGGGGCGGCAGAACGACGGGCCGGCAGAACGACGGGGCGGCAGAACGACGGGGCCAGGCAGAACGACGGGGCCGGGCAGAACGACGGGGCCGCAGAACGACGGGGCCGGGCAGAACGACGGGGCGGGCAGAACGACGGGGCCGGGCAGAACGACGGGGCCGGGCAGAACGACGGGCCGCAGAACGACGGGGCGGGCAGAACGACGGGGCCGCAGAACGACGGGGCCGGCAGAACGACGGGGCGGGCAGAACGACGGGGCCGCAGAACGACGGGGCCGGGCAGAACGACGGGGCCGGGCAGAACGACGGGGCGGGCAGAACGACGGGGCCCGCAGAACGACGGGGCCGCAGAACGACGGGGCCGCAGAACGACGGGGCCGTCCGCAGGCAGTCCGCTTTTAACCATTTATTTGGGCTCCTCACATCTTAAATCTTTGTTAAGAAAAAGATGTACTATATTTATAAAATATTATATGAATCCTATACATTGAAAAAGTGCCAATTTAGGTGCAATAAATGAGCTTAATTTCTCAGAGTTAAAACAAGCTTTAAAACAATATAACGTTTCAGGAGAGATAATATCTGTTTCTAACTAAATGATTTCAGAACAATCTGAGATGGGTGAGAGGTGTTAAATCCTCTGGTGCTTTTTGAGGTGGAACGAACATGTTATTCTAGTAATTTCACTGGGAAAACCCTCTTTAAGCTCATTCATAAAACACGTTCAAGTTTGAGAAAGACAAACGTTGTTTGTCATATACAGTTGAAGTCGGAAGTTTACATACACCTTAGACAAATACATTTAATAAACTCAGTTTTTCACAATTCCTGACATTTAATCCTAGTAACAATTCCCTGTTTTAGGTCAGTTAGGATCACCACTTTATTTTAACAATGTGAAATGTCAGAATAATAGTAGAGAGAATAATTTATTTCAGCTTTTATTTCTTTCATCACATTCCCAGTGGGTCAGAAGTTTACATACACTCAATTAGTATTTGGTAGCATTGCCTTTAAATTGTTTAACTTGGGTCAAACGTTTCGGGCAGCCTTCCACAAGCTTCCCACAATAAGTTGCTTGCACACACTTTTTCAGTTCTGCCCACAAAATTTCGATAGGATTGAGGTCAGGGCTTTTTGATGGCCATTCCAATACCTTGACTTTGTTGTCCTTAAGCCGCTTTGCCACAACTTTGGAGGTATGCTTGGGCCTTTTTATGGCGGTTTTGGAGCAGTGGCTTCTTCCTTGCTGAGCGGCCTTTCAGGTTATGTCGATATAGGACTCATTTTACTGTGGATATAGATACTTTTGTACCTGTTTTCTCCAGCATCTTCATAAGGTCCTTTGCGGTTGTTCTGGGATTGATTTGCACTTTTTGCACCAAAGTACGTTAATCTCTAAGAGACAGAACGCGTCTCCTTCCTGAGCGGTATGACGGCTGCGTGGTCCCATGGTGTTTACACTTGTGTACCACTGTTTGTACAGATGAACGTGGTACCTTCAGGTGTTTGGAAATTGCTCCCAAGGATGAACCAGACTTGTGGAGGTCTACAATAATTCTTGGCTGATTTCTTTTGATCTTCCCATGACGTCAAGCAAAGACGTACTGAGTTTGAAGGTAGGCCTTGAAATACATCCACAGGTACACCTCCAATTGACTCATATGAGTACAATTAGCCTATCAGAAGCTTCTAAAGCCATGACATCATTTTCTGGAATTTTCCAAGCTGTTTAAAGGCACAGTCAACTTAGTGTATGTAAACTTCTGACCCACTGGAATTGTGATACAGTGAATTATAAGTGAAATAATCTGTCTGTAAACAATAGTTGGAGAAATGACTTGTGTCATGCAGAAAGTAGATGTCCTAACCGACTTGCCAAAACTATAGTTTGTTGACAAGAAATTTGTGGAGTGGCTGAAAAAACAAGTTTTAATGACTCCAACCTAAGTGGATGTAAACTTCCAACTTCAACTGTATGTTTAGGGTACGGTAGGAAGCCCAAATATGGTCTGTTCTGGTGAGCATTACATTCGTTTTGTGGAGGTGACCTTTGCACCCTGCTGTGTCTGGGAAACATGACAGGGAGGAGGGAGAGGGGTTGGATAACACCCACTCCTACAGCTGGACCAGAGGGACTCCCTGACCCCTGTGGGTCCCCAAGCTGTTTATCCCTGGCTTTCTCACAGCTAGCGTACCTAGCTGTCTCTCTCTCTCCCTAGCTGTCTCTCTCTCCCTAGCTGGCTTTTTCACAGCTAGCGTACCTAGCTGTCTCTCTCTCTCCCTAGCTGGCTGTCTGTCTCCCTAGCTGGCTGGCTGTCTCTCTCCCTCCCTAGCTGGCTGTCTGTCTCTCCCTAGCTGGCTGTCTGTCTCTCCCTAGCTGGCTGTCTGTCTCTCCCTAGCTGGCTGTCTGTCTCTCCCTAGCTGGCTGTCTGTCTCTCCCTAGCTGGCTGTCTGTCTCTCCCTAGCTGGCTGTCTCTCTCCCTCCCTAGCTGGCTGTCTGTCTCTCCCTAGCTGGCTGTCTGTCTCTCCCTAGCTAGCTGGCTGTCTGTCTCTCCCTAGCTGGCTGGCTGTCTCTCCCTAGCTGGCTGGCTGTCTCTCCCTAGCTGGCTGGCTGTCTCTCCCTAGCTGGCTGTCTCTCTCCCTCCCTAGCTGGCTGTCTGTCTCTCCCTAGCTGGCTGTCTGTCTCTCCCTAGCTGGCTGTCTGTCTCTCCCTAGCTGGCTGTCTGTCTCTCCCTAGCTGGCTGTCTGTCTCTCCCTAGCTGGCTGTCTCTCTCCCTCCCTAGCTGGCTGTCTGTCTCTCCCTAGCTGGCTGTCTGTCTCTCCCTAGCTAGCTGGCTGTCTGTCTCTCCCTAGCTGGCTGGCTGTCTCTCCCTAGCTGGCTGGCTGTCTCTCCCTAGCTGGCTGGCTGTCTCTCCCTAGCTGGCTCTCTCTCCCTCCCTAGCTGGCTGTCTGTCTCCCCCTAGCTGTCTGTCTGTCTCCCCCTAGCTGTCTGTCTGTCTCCCCCTAGCTGTCTGTCTGTCTCCCCCTAGCTGTCTCTCTCTCCATAGCTGTCTGTCTCCAGGCCTAGGACATTCTGGCTAAAGGAACTCCCCTGACCTGACACAGTCCTGACACAGTCCTGACACAGACCTGACACAGACCTGACACAGACCTGACACAGTCCTGACACAGTCCTGACACAGACCTGACACAGTCCTGACACAGTCCTGACACAGTCCTGACACAGTCCTGACACAGTACTGACACAGACCTGACACAGACCTGACACAGTCCTGACACAGACCTGACACAGCCCTGACACAGACCTGACACAGACCTGACACAGACCTGACACAGTCGTGACACAGACCCTGACACAGTCCTGACACAGTCCTGACACAGACCTAACACAGTCCTGACACAGTCCTGACACAGTCCTGACACAGACCTGACACAGACCTGACACAGACCTGACACAGTCCTGACACAGTCCTGACACAGACCTGACACAGTCCTGACACAGACCCTGACACAGACCTGACAGAGTCCTGACACAGACCTGACACAGTCCTGACACAGACCTGACACAGTCCTGACACAGACCCTGACACAGACCCTGACACAGACCTGACAGAGTCCTGACACAGACCCTGACACAGTCCTGACACAGACCCTGACACAGACCTGACACAGTCCTGAAGGACTAGATTACATTAATGTGTATTAGACAAAGGGATATGAACACTAGATTACAGTAATGGTCTATAGTAGTGCACTATATAGGGAATAGGGCTCTGGTCTATAGTAGTGCACTATATAGGGAATAGGGCTCTGGTCTATAGTAGTGCACTATATAGAGAATAGGGCCCTGGTCTAAAGTAGTGTACTATATAGGGAATAGGGGCCCTGGTCTATAGTAGTGTACTATATAGGGAATAGGGTTCTGGTCTATAGTAGTGCACTATATAGGGAATAGGGGCTCTGGTCTAAAGTAGTGCACTATATAGGGAATAGGGCCCTGGTCATAGTAGTGTACTATATATAGGTAATAGGATGTCATTTGGGACGCGCCCCGTGTCCAGCGGCAGTGAGAGATAAGTCCCCTCCAGCTGGTTCTTCCATAATGATTATCTGTTATTTATGAGAACTGATGAAGCAAAAGAAAACGGCCCTTTCACTTCATAATGGGGCTTTACGGAACAGATGGACCCACTGGCCTTGGCAGGGGGATTGAAACGTAAAATAAACAGAGACTATAATGAATTCTCCCTGAACAACAAAAACTATCAATCTGAAAGCAGAACAGGAAGACTGGAAATTCATCACAAGAGACAGTGGGGTGTGTTCCAAATGGCATCCCATTCCCTTCATAGGGCACTATGTTTCACCATGGCCCAGAGGGACTTCTGACTCAGAAGAAGTGCACTATATAGGGAATAGGGGCCCTGATCTATAGTAGTGTACTATATAGGGAATAGGGCTCTGGTCTATAGTAGTGCACTATATAGGGAATAGGGCCCTGGTCTATAGTAGTGTACTATATAGGGAATAGGGCTCTGGTCTATAGTAGTGCACTATATAGGGAATAGGGCTCTGGTCTATAGTAGTGCACTATATAGGGAATAGGGCCCTGGTCTATAGTAGTGCACTATATAGGGAATAGGGCTCTGGTCTATAGTAGTGTACTATATAGGGAATAGGGCTCTGGTCTATAGTAGTGCACTATATAGGGAATAGGGCCCTGGTCTATAGTAGTGCACTATATAGGGAATAGGGCTCTGGTCTATAGTAGTGTACTATATAGGGAATAGGGCTCTGGTCTATAGTAGTGCACTATATAGGGAATAGGGCTCTGGTCTATAGTAGTGCACTATATAGGGAATAGGGCTCTGGTCTAAAGTAGTGCACTATATAGGGAATAGGGCTCTGGTCTATAGTAGTGCACTATATAGGGAATAGGGCTCTGGTCTATAGTAGTGCACTATATAGGGAATAGGGCTCTGGTCTATAGTAGTTCACTATATAGGGAATAGGGCTCTGGTCTAAAGTAGTGCACTATATAGGGAATAGGGCTCTGGTCTATAGTAGTGCACTATATAGGGAATAGGGCTCTGGTCTATAGTAGTGTACTATATAGGGAATAGGGCTCTGGTCTATAGTAGTGGACTATATAGGGAATAGGGCTCTGGTCTATAGTAGTGTACTATATAGGGAATAGGGCTCTGGTCTATAGTAGTGCACTATATAGGGAATAGGGCTCTGGTCTATAGTAGTGCACTATATAGGGAATAGGGCCCTGGACTATAGTAGTGCACTATATAGGGAATAGGGCTCTGGTCTATAGTAGTGCACTATATAGGGAATAGGGCTCTGGTCTATAGTAGTGTACTATATAGGGAATAGGGCTCTGGTCTATAGTAGTGCACTATATAGGGAATAGGGCTCTGGTCTAAAGTAGTGCACTATATAGGGAATAGGGCTCTGGTCTATAGTAGTGCACTATATAGGGAATAGGGCTCTGGTCTATAGTAGTGCACTATATAGGGAATAGGGCTCTGGTCTATAGTAGTGCACTATATAGGGAATAGGGTGGCATTTGGGACGTATCCTGGAAAATAATCATAAAAGAAAGGATGACAGGAAGAGAGATGGATGGATGATGGATGGATGATGGATGGATGGATGATGGATGGATGGATGATGGATGGATGGTTGCTGGATGGACGATGGATGGATGGATGATGGATGGATGATGGATGGATGGATGATGGATGGATGATGGATGGTTGCTGGATGGACGATGGATGGATGGATGATGGATGGATGATGGATGGATGATGGATGGATGATGGATGGATGATGGATGGATGATGGATGGATGATGGGTGATGATGGATGGATGGATGATGGATGATGGATGGATGATGGATGGTTGATGGGTGATGGATGGATGATGGATGGATGATGGATAGATGATGGATGGATGATGGACGGATGGATGATGGACGATGGATGGATGGATGATGGATGGATGATGGATGGATGATGGATGGATGATGCATGGATGGATGGATGATGGATGGTTGAATGGAAAAGTATTAAAATGTTTGCCCTCACTACTGTAAGTCACTCTGGATAAAAACCGTCTGTTAAATGATAAAACTATACTGAACTAAAATAGAATCTCAACATGGTAAAGTGTTGGTCCCATTTTCACCAGCTGAAATAAAATATCCCGGAAAATGTTCCATATACACCAAAAAGCTTATTTCTGTCTGTAATAAAGCCCTTCTGTGGGGGAAAAAGCTCATTCTGATTGGTCTATGACTTCCCAGGCCCACCTATGGCTGCGCCCCGGACCAGTCATATGAAATCCATAGATCAGGGAGGAATGAATTTATTACAGTTGACTGATTTCCTTCTATGAACTGTAACATCTTTGAAATTGTTGCATGCTGCGTTTATATGTCTGTTCAGTATAAATGAAAAATGTATTGTCCCTCCTCTCAGTAGCTGCTTTGTCTGCAAAATAGAGTAGACAGACCTGGATCAGGTTGGAGATCTGCCTGCAGAATTAAAGCCCCTCCCTCCCTCCCTCCCTCAAAGCCCCCTCCCCCCTCCCTCTTAGCCCCCTCCCTCCCTCAAAGCCCCCTCAAACTCCCTCCCTCCCTCAAAGACCCCTCAACCCTCCCTGCCTCCCTCCCTTAAAGCCGCCCTCCCTCCCTCCCTTATAGCCCCCTCCCCCCTCCCTCCCTTATAGCCCCTCCCTCCCTGCCTTATAGCCCCCTCCCTCCCTCCCTGCCTTATAGCCCCCTCCCCCCTCCCTCCCTTATAGCCCCCTCCCCCCCTTATAGCCCCCCCCACCGTATGGTCACATTAACACACTAAGGTGATTAGCTGAGTGGGCGTCTGCTGTCACAAGGGCACACAGAAGAGACAGAGGTAAGAAGGAAACAGGATTATTTTGGAGAGTGTGTCATTTTGGCTGCCCAGAGAATACATCACTAAGGCATTCTGGTAACAGAGCTAACACAGTGAACCCCCTAGGGTTCAGCTCACCTGGGTCTAGGCTTCAGCTCACCTGGGTCTAGGCTTAAAGCTCACCTGTGTCTAGGCTTAAAGCTCACCTGGGTCTAGGCTTCAGCTCACCTGGGTCTAGGCTTCAGCTCACCTGGGTCTAGGCTTCAGCTCACCTGGGTCTAGGCTTAAAGCTCACCTGGGTCTAGGCTTAAAGCTCACCTGGGTCTAGGCTTCAGCTCACCTGGGTCTAGGCTTCAGCTCACCTGGGTCTAGGCTTCAGCTCACCTGGGTCTAGGCTTAAAGCTCACCTGGGTCTAGGCTTAAAGCTCACCTGGGTCTAGGCTTCAGCTCACCTGGGTCTAGGCTTCAGCTCACCTGGGTCTAGGCTTCAGCTCACCTGGGTCTAGGCTTCAGCTCACCTGGGTCTAGGCTTAAAGCTCACCTGGGTCTAGGCTTAAAGCTCACCTGGGTCTAGGCTTAAAGCTCACCTGGGTCTAGGCTTCAGCTCACCTGGGTCTAGGCTTCAGCTCACCTGGGTCTAGGCTTCAGCTCACCTGGGTCTAGGCTTCAGCTCACCTGGGTCTAGGCTTCAGCTCACCTGGGTCTAGGCTTAAAGCTCACCTGGGTCTAGGCTTCAGCTCACCTGGGTCTAGGCTTAAAGCTCACCTGGGTCTAGGCTTCAGCTCACCTGGGTCTAGGCTTAAAGCTCACCTGTGTCTAGGCTTAAAGCTCACCTGGGTCTAGGCTTAAAGCTCACCTGGGTCTAGGCTTCAGCTCACCTGGGTCTAGGCTTAAAGCTCACCTGGGTCTAGGCTTCAGCTCACCTGGGTCTAGGCTTAAAGCTCACCTGGGTCTAGGCTTCAGCTCACCTGGGTCTAGGCTTCAGCTCACCTGGGTCTAGGCTTAAAGCTCACCTGGGTCTAGGCTTAAACTCACCTGGGTCTAGGCTTCAGCTCACCTGGGTCTAGGCTTAAAGCTCACCTGGGTCTAGGCTTAAAGCTCACCTGGGTCTAGGCTTCAGCTCACCTGGGTCTAGGCTTCAGCTCACCTGGGTCTAGGCTTCAGCTCACCTGGGTCTAGGCTTAAAGCTCACCTGGGTCTAGGCTTAAAGCTCACCTGGGTCTAGGCTTCAGCTCACCTGGGTCTAGGCTTCAGCTCACCTGGGTCTAGGCTTCAGCTCACCTGGGTCTAGGCTTAAAGCTCACCTGGGTCTAGGCTTAAAGCTCACCTGGGTCTAGGCTTCAGCTCACCAGGCTAACACAGTGAACCACATTCCCATGATGAGTTAATTGGGTCTAGGCTTCAGGAGTTACCTGGGTCTGGGCTTCAGGAGTTACCTGGGTCTGGGCTTCAGGAGTTACCTGGGTCTGGGCTTCAGGAGTTACCTGGGTCTAGGCTTCAGGAGTTACCTGGGTCTGGGCTTCAGGAGTTACCTGGGTCTGGGCTTCAGGAGTTACCTGGGTCTGGGCTTCAGGAGTTACCTGGGTCTAGGCTTCAGGAGTTACCTGGGTCTAGGCTTCAGGAGTTACCTGGGTCTGGGCTTCAGGAGTTACCTGGGTCTGGGCTTCAGGAGTTACCTGGGTCTAGGCTTCAGGAGTTACCTGGGTCTAGGCTTCAGGAGTTACCTGGGTCTGGGCTTCAGGAGTTACCTGGGTCTGGGCTTCAGGAGTTACCTGGGTCTAGGCTTCAGGAGTTACCTGGGTCTAGGCTTCAGGAGTTACCTGGGTCTAGGCTTCAGGAGTTACCTGGGTCTGGGCTTCAGGAGTTACCTGGGTCTGGGCTTCAGGAGTTACCTGGGTCTGGGCTTCAGGAGTTACCTGGGTCTGGGCTTCAGGAGTTACCTGGGTCTGGGCTTCAGGAGTTACCTGGGTCTGGGCTTCAGGAGTTACCTGGGTCTGGGCTTCTCTGGGCTTCAGGAGTTACCTGGGTCTAGGCTTCAGGAGTTACCTGGGTCTGGGCTTCTCTGGGCTTCAGGAGTTACCTGGGTCTAGGCTTCAGGAGTTACCTGGGTCTGGGCTTCTCTGGGCTTCAGGAGTTACCTGGGTCTGGGCTTCAGGTCACTTTTTCTGTATTCCATAAATGTCACTATTTCTATTTTATTCTCATACAGAAAACAGTAGTCAATGAAGTACCCAACTGAGCATGAATATTTCTCAGAATACTAGTAACAAAATTACCTGGAGAGAGAGAAGAGAGAGGGGGAGGGAGAGAGAGGGAGGGAGAGGGGGAGGGAGAGCGAGAGGGAGGGAGAGAGGGAGGGGGAGGGGGAGGGAGAGCGAGGGGGAGGGAGAGCGAGAGAGAGAGGGAGAGGGGGAGGGAGAGCGAGAGAGGGGGAGGGAGAGCGAGAGCGAGGGAGAGAAAGCGAGAGAAAGCGAGAGAGGGGGAGGGAGAGCGAGAGCGAGGGAGAGAAAGCGAGAGAGAGGGAGAGAAAGCGAGAGAGGGGGAGAGAAAGCGAGGGAGAGGGAGAGAAAGCGAGAGAGGGGAGAGAAAGCGAGGGAGAGGGAGAGAAAGCGAGAGAAAGCGAGAGAAAGAGGGAGAGGGGGAGGGAGAGCGAGGGAGAGAAAGCGAGAGAGGGGGAGGGAGAGCGAGAGCGAGGGAGAGAAAGCGAGAGAGGGGGAGGGAGAGCGAGAGCGAGGGAGAGAAAGCGAGAGAAAGCGAGAGAAAGAGGGAGAGGGGGAGGGAGAGCGAGGGAGAGAAAGCGAGAGAGGGGGAGGGAGAGCGAGAGCGAGAAAGCGAGAGAGGGGGAGGGAGAGCGAGAGCGAGGGAGAGAAAGCGAGAGAAAGCAAGAGAGGGGGAGGGAGAGCGAGGGAGAGCTGAAGGGGAAATCTGTCAGTATGAGATACACTACATAACCGAAAGAGGACACCTGCTCGTTGAACATCTCATTCCATAAATCATGTTTATTAATACGGAGTTGGTCTCCCCTTTGCTGCTATAACAGCCTCCACTCTTCTGGGAAGGCTTTCCACTAGATGTTGGAACATTGCTGCTATAACAGCCTCCACTCTTCTGGGAAGGCTTTCCACTAGATGTTGGAACATTGCTGCTATAACAGCCTCCACTCTTCTGGGAAGGCTTTCCACTAGATGTTGGAACATTGCTGCTATAACAGCCTCCTCTCTTCTGGGAAGGCTTTCCACTAGATGTTGGAACATTGCTGCTATAACAGCCTCCTCTCTTCTGGGAAGGCTTTCCACTAGATGTTGGAACATTGCTGCTATAACAGCCTCCACTCTTCTGGGAAGGCTTTCCACTAGATGTTGGAACATTGCTGCTATAACAGCCTCCACTCTTCTGGGAAGGCTTTCCACTAGATGTTGGAACATTGCTGCTATAACAGCCTCCTCTCTTCTGGGAAGGCTTTCCACTAGATGTTGGAACATTGCTGCTATAACAGCCTCCGCTCTTCTGGGAAGGCTTTCCACTAGATGTTGGAACATTGCTGCAGGGGGACTTGCTTCCATTCAGCCACATGAGCATAAGTGAGGTCGGGCACTGATGTTGGACGATTTGGGCTGGCTCGCAGTCAGTGTTCCAATTCATCCCAAAGGTGTTCGATGGGGTTGAGGTCAGGGCTCTGTGCAGGCCAGTCAAGTTCTTCCACACCGATCTTGAGAAACCATTTCTGCATGGACCTCTCTTTGTGCACGGAGGCGTCGTCATGCTGAAACAGGAAAGGGCCTTCCCCAAACTGTTGCCACAAAGTCAGAAGCACAGAATCATCTAGAATGTCATTGTATGCTGTAGAGTTAAGATTTCCCTTCACTGGAACTAAAGAGCCTGAACCATGAAAAACAGCCCCAGACCATTATCCCTCCTCCACCAAACTTTACAGTTGGCACTATGCATTGGGACAGGCTGCTCGGCCATGGAAACCCATTTCATGAAGCTCCCGACAAACAGTTCTTGTACTGACGTTTCTTCCAGAGGCAGTTTGGAAACTCGGTAGTGAGCGTTGCAACCGAGGACAGACAATTTTCAGCACTTGGAGGTCCCGTTCTGTGAGCTTGTGTGGCCTACCACTTTGCGGCTGAGCCGTTGTTGCTCTAAGACGTTTCCACTTCACAATAAAAGCTCTTACAGTTGACCCGGGGCAGCTCTAGCTGGGCATAGCCCTGAGCATAGCCAAATCCACTCATTTGAAGGGATGTCCACATACTTTTGTATATCTAGTGTATTTTGTTGAGGTAGGGGTCGAACTGCTAACACAAAGACTGGGGTTTTAACAAAGGCCTTCCACTGTACTGGTGCACCTGACATTAAAACTTAAAAAAAAACAAAATAACCGACATGCTGGATTAATGCTCAGCACTACCTTCTCCTGTAACATGTGGATTAATGCTCAGCACCACCTTCTCCTGTAACATGTGGATTAATGCTCAGCGCTACCTTCTCCTGTAACATGTGGATTAATGCTCAGCGCTACCTTCTCCTGTAACATGCTGGATTAATGCTCAGCACTACCTTCTCCTGTAACATGTGGATTAATGTTCAGCACTACCTTCTCCTGTAACATGTGGATTAATGCTCAGCACTACCTTCTCCTGTAACATGTGGATTAATGCTCAGCACTACCTTCTCCTGTAACATGTGGATTAATGCTCAGCACTACCTTCTCCTGTAACATGCTGGATTAATGCTCAGCACTACCTTCTCCTGTAACATGTGGATTAATGCTCAGCACTACCTTCTCCTGTAACATGCTGGATTAATGCTCAGCACTACTTTCTCCTGTAACATGTGGATTAATGCTCAGCACTACCTTCTCCTGTAACATGTGGATTAATGCTCAGCACTACCTTCTCCTGTAACATGCTGGATTAATGCTCAGCACTACCTTCTCCTGTAACATGTGGATTAATGCTCAGCACTACCTTCTCCTGTAACATGCTGGATTAATGCTCAACACTACCTTCTCCTGTAACATGTGGATTAATGCTCAGCGCTACCTTCTCCTGTAACATGCTGGATTAATGCTCAGCGCTACCTTCTCCTGTAACATGTGGATTAATGCTCAGCACTACCTTCTCCTGTAACATGCTGGATTAATGCTCAGCACTATCTTCTCCTGTAACATGTGGATTAATGCTCAGCACTACCTTCTCCTGTAACATGTGGATTAATGCTCAGCACTACCTTCTCCTGTAACATGTGGATTAATGCTCAGCACTACCTTCTCCTGTAACATGCTGGATTAATGCTCAGCACTACCTTCTCCTGTAACATGTGGATTAATGCTCAGCACTACCTTCTCCTGTAACATGCTGGATTAATGCTCAGCACTACTTTCTCCTGTAACATGTGGATTAATGCTCAGCACTACCTTCTCCTGTAACATGTGGATTAATGCTCAGCACTACCTTCTCCTGTAACATGCTGGATTAATGCTCAGCACTACCTTCTCCTGTAACATGTGGATTAATGCTCAGCACTACCTTCTCCTGTAACATGCTGGATTAATGCTCAACACTACCTTCTCCTGTAACATGTGGATTAATGCTCAGCGCTACCTTCTCCTGTAACATGCTGGATTAATGCTCAGCGCTACTTTCTCCTGTAACATGTGGATTAATGCTCAGCACTACCTTCTCCTGTAACATGCTGGATTAATGCTCAGCACTATCTTCTCCTGTAACATGTGGATTAATGCTCAGCACTACCTTCTCCTGTAACATGTGGATTAATGCTCAGCACTACCTTCTCCTGTAACATGTGGATTAATGCTCAGCGCTACCTTCTCCTGTAACATGTGGATTAATGCTCAGCGCTACCTTCTCCTGTAACATGTGGATTAATGCTCAGCACTACCTTCTCCTGTAACATGTGGATTAATGCTCAGCACTACCTTCTCCTGTAACATGCTGGATTAATGCTCAGCACTACCTTCTCCTATAACATGTGGATTAATGCTCAGCACTACCTTCTCCTGTAACATGTGGATTAATGCTCAGCACTACCTTCTCCTGTAACATGCTGGATTAATGCTCAGCACTATCTTCTCCTGTAACATGCTGGATTAATGCTCAGCACTACCTTCTCCTGTAACATGTGGATTAATGCTCAGCACTACCTTCTCCTGTAGCATGTGGATTAATGCTCAGCACTACCTTCTCCTGTAACATGTGGATTAATGCTCAGCACTACCTTCTCCTGTAACATGTGGATTAATGCTCAGCACTACCTTCTCCTGTAACATGTGGATTAATGCTCAGCACTACCTTCTCCTGTAACATGTGGATTAATGCTCAGCACTACCTTCTCCTGTAACATGTGGATTAATGCTCAGCGCTACCTTCTCCTGTAACATGTGGATTAATGCTCAGCGCTACCTTCTCCTGTAACATGTGGATTAATGCTCAGCGCTACCTTCTCCTGTAACATGTGGATTAATGCTCAGCACTACCTTCTCCTGTAACATGCTGGATTAATGCTCAGCACTACCTTCTCCTGTAACATGTGGATTAATGCTCAGCACTACCTTCTCCTGTAACATGTGGATTAATGCTCAGCACTACCTTCTCCTGTAACATGTGGATTAATGCTCAGCACTACCTTCTCCTGTAACATGCTGGATTAATGCTCAGCACTACCTTCTCCTGTAACATGTGGATTAATGCTCAGCACTACCTTCTCCTGTAACATGTGGATTAATGCTCAGCACTACCTTCTCCTGTAACATGTGGATTAATGCTCAGCACTACCTTCTCCTGTAACATGTGGATTAATGCTCAGCACTACCTTCTCCTGTAACATGCTGGATTAATGCTCAGCACTACCTTCTCCTGTAACATGTGGATTAATGCTCAGCACTACCTTCTCCTGTAACATGTGGATTAATGCTCAGCACTACCTTCTCCTGTAACATGTGGATTAATGCTCAGCACTACCTTCTCCTGTAACATGTGGATTAATGCTCAGCACTACCTTCTCCTGTAACATGCTGGATTAATGCTCAGCACTACCTTCTCCTGTAACATGTGGATTAATGCTCAGCACTACCTTCTCCTGTAACATGTGGATTAATGCTCAGCACTACCTTCTCCTGTAACATGCTGGATTAATGCTCAGCGCTACCTTCTCCTGTAACATGTGGATTAATGCTCAGCGCTACCTTCTCCTATAACATGCTGGATAGTGACAACCCCAATCTCATCTGTCTGATGAACTGGACAAGTTATAGACGGCCATCTTCTGTCTAAAAAAGGTCCAGCTTCTCCTAAAAAAAATAACTCTCTTCAAAACACAACAGTGGCCTTTCTGACGTGATAAATAGGTCCCGGTGAACAACGATTCAACTGTAAGAAATGATTCCTGAAGTCTTCAGTGACACAGATCATTACTCAGCTCCAGGTGATGTCAACATTTGGTCCTGTCAAAGAGTTTCAGGAAGACTGACTCAGACGTCATGGCCATTCACCATGACAACAGACTGACTCAGACGTCATGGCCATTCACCATGACAACAGACTGACTCAGACGTCATGGCCATTCACCATGACAACAGACTGACTCAGACGTCATGGTCATTCACCATGACAACAGACTGACTCAGACGTCATGGTCATTCACCATGACAACAGACTGACTCAGACGTCATGGCCATTCACCATGACAACAGACTGACTCAGACGTCATGGCCATTCACCATGACAACAGACTGACTCAGACGTCATGGCCATTCACCATGACAACAGACTGTCAGACTGACTCAGACTTCATGACCATTCACCATGACAACAGACTGACTCAGACGTCATGGCCATTCACCATGACAACAGACTGACTCAGACGTCATGGCCATTCACCATGACAACAGACTGACTCAGACGTCATGGCCATTCACCATGACAACAGACTGACTCAGACGTCATGGTCATTCACCATGACAACAGACTGACTCAGACGTCATGGCCATTCACCATGACAACAGACTGTCAGACTGACTCAGACTTCATGGCCATTCACCATGACAACAGACTGTCAGACTGACTGACTCAGACGTCATGGCCATTCACCATGACAACAGACTGTCAGACTGACTCAGACTTCATGGCCATTCACCATGACAACAGACTGTCAGACTGACTGACTCAGACTTCATGGCCATTCACCATGACAACAGACTGGAGTATAGTCCTGTAAAGCCTCTAGAATGTGAAGAGAAACAGAGACTGAGACTGAATCCCTCTTCTGACACCGACTTGTAAGACGCAACAGCCGGCTTTCTCACAGAGCCCTTTGTGTAGGAAACTAACCTGGTAGCAGGATAGCGAAGGCTCTGTGTAGGAAACTAACCTGGT
>NW_021822178.1:409403-449403 GCF_901001165.1 Salmo trutta | reverse complement strand
GTTGTTTTCTATATGAGAAAGGTCCAGTCACGGAGGTCTCTGTTGTTTTCTATATGAGAAAGGTCCAGTCACGGAGGTCTCTGTTGTTTTCTATATGAGAAAGGTCCAGTCACGGAGGTCTCTGTTGTTTTCTATATGAGAAAGGTCCAGTCATGGAGGTCTCTGTTGTTTTCTATATGAGAAAGGTCCAGTCATGGAGGTCTCTGTTGTTTTCTATATGAGAAAGGTCCAGTCATGGAGGTCTCTGTTGTTTTCTATATGAGAAAGGTCCAGTCACGGAGGTCTCTGTTGTTTTCTATATGAGAAAGGTCCAGTCATGGAGGTCTCTGTTGTTTTCTATATGAGAAAGGTCCAGTCATGGAGGTCTCTGTTGTTTTCTATATGAGAAAGGTTCAGTCATGGAGGTCTCTGTTGTTTTCTATATGAGAAAGGTCCAGTCATGGAGGTCTCTGTTGTTTTCTATATGAGAAAGGTCCAGTCATGGAGGTCTCTGTTGTTTTCTATATGAGAAAGGTCCAGTCATGGAGGTCTCTGTTGTTTTCTATATGAGAAAGGTCCAGTCATGGAGGTCTCTGTTGTTTTCTATATGAGAAAGGTCCAGTCACGGAGGTCTCTGTTGTTTTCTATATGAGAAAGGTCCAGTCATGGAGGTCTCTGTTGTTTTCTATATGAGAAAGGTCCAGTCATGGAGATCTCTGTTGTTTTCTATATGAGAAAGGTCCAGTCATGGAGATCTCTGTTGTTTTCTATATGAGAAAGGTCCAGTCATGGAGGTCTCTGTTGTTTTCTATATGAGAAAGGTCCAGTCATGGAGGTCTCTGTTGTTTTCTATATGAGAAAGGTCCAGTCATGGAGATCTCTGTTGTTTTCTATATGAGAAAGGTCCAGTCATGGAGATCTCTGTTGTTTTCAAGATACCTTTAATAGAAAATGTCTCTAGTAAAAGTAAAGATGCCTTTAATAGAAAATGTCTCTAGTAAAAGTCATCCAGTAAAATATTACTTGAGTAAAAGTCTAAAAGCATTTGTTTTAAATCCACTTAAGTATCAAAAGTAAAAAGTATAAACCATTTCAAATTCCTTATATGAAGCAAACCAGACAGGACAGTTATTTTTTGTTGACAGATATCCAGGGGCAACACTCCAACACTCAGACATCATTTACAAACTAAGCGTTTGTGTTTAAGTGAGTCCTCCAGATCAGAGACAGTAGAGATGACCAGGGATGTTCCCTGTTTAGTGAGTCCTCCAGATCAGAGACAGTAGGGATGACCAGGGATGTTCTCTGTTTAGTGTGTCCTCCAGATCAGAGGAGGGGAGGACCAGGGATGTTCTCTGTTTAGTGAGTCCTCCAGATCAGAGGCAGTAGGGATGACCAGGGATGTTCTCTGTTTAGTGAGTCCTCCAGATCAGAGGCAGTAGGGAGGACCAGGGATGTTCTCTGTTTAGTGAGTCCTCCAGATCAGAGGCAGTAGGGATGACCAGGGATGTTCTCTGTTTAGTGAGTCCTCCAGATCAGAGGCAGTAGGGATGACCAGGGATGTTCTCTGTTTAGTGAGTCCTCCAGATCAGAGGCAGTAGGGATGACCAGGGATGTTCTCTGTTTCGTGAGTCCTCCAGATCAGAGGCAGTAGGGATGACCAGGGATGTTCTCTTGATAAGTGTGTGAACTGGACCATTTTCCTGTCCCAAAAAATGTACGTCAGGGAAAATGAACGGAGTAAAAAAAATACAGTATTTTCTTTAGGAATGTAGTGAAGTATTAGTAAAAGTAGTCAAAAATATAAATAGTAAAGTGAAGTACAGATACCCCCAAAAAACGACTTAAGTCGTATCACTCCAGTAGTATCACTCCAGTAGTATCACTCCAGTAGTGTCACTCCAGTAGTATCACTCCAGTAGTATCACTCCAGTAGTATCACTCCAGTAGTATCACTCCAGTCGTATCACTCCAGTAGTATCACTCCAGTCGTATCACTCCAGTAGTATCACTCCAGTAGTATCACTCCAGTAGTATCACTCCAGTAGTATCACTCCAGTAGTATCACTCCAGTAGTATCACTCCAGTAGTATCACTCCAGTAGTATCACTCCAGTAGTATCACTCCAGTAGTATCACTCCAGTAGTATCACTCCAGTAGTGTCACTCCAGTAGTATCACTCCAGTAGTATCACTCCAGTAGTATCACTCCAGTAGTATCACTCCAGTAGTATCACTCCAGTCGTATCACTCCAGTAGTATCACTCCAGTAGTATCACTCCAGTAGTATCACTCCAGTAGTATCACTCCAGTAGTATCACTCCAGTAGTATCACTCCAGTACAGTGGTGATTTCAGCATGTACATCTTGGTGGGGCAAACTCAACCTAAATTTTGAGATACAAGCCAGCAAAGCCACAAAACACTAAACAATACATTAACTACACTATAACGGTGACAAACGGTGCCCACAAACTGTTAGGGCCTACATAAAGCTGTCCCTACAGCAGAGCTTTCATTTTCAGCACCATGTAGTTAATCCTTACCACTGCTACACCTGGCTCTCAGCGGAGCCTTGTCTGGCAGCCAAACAGTTCCTTCTGCTTCATTTACTGCCTTTTTAAAAAAAAACATAGCTGATATGGCTGACTCGGTTAAACAAAATGTGGTTTCTACTGACAATTGAGATGTACAAACTATGGCATAAAGGGGACGATGAGTGGATAAGTGGCAATCCGTAATTTTAAGACATTAAGACATTAATAAGCGAGCTAAAATGGACGTAGTCAATGTAAGTATTTGTTCTGCACTTTTGAAATATACAACGACAGAATTCAGAACATGGGGCCGTTCTTACAGTATTCTCCCTGTACACCAAGTCAGAACCGTAGGATAAATAAAAGGGGGCATATTGGCAGACAATGAAAGCTTTTACATTTATTTAATGATGACATTTCTCTAAAACAGGCTATAGGCTACATGTGCACCACCAAGTAAGAACAGTAGGCTAAGTTATGAGGGGGAAAGGGACCAAATTATTAGGGTGAGGCTACTAACAGCTTACCACACAACATACCCATAGTGTTACTTTCTTAGCTACAGTAGACATATCTCCCTGGCATATTACATCATTTATGCAGCAGCAGACAAGACATTCTTGGACTCACCGTTGTTGTGCTGTGCTCACTTGAACGGGAAGGTGGCGCAGCGGTCCTTCGTGTGGGCAAATTTTGTAATGAAACTTTGTCATCAAAGTCTGGCATTCTATGGATTTATGCTGCTTTCAAGACTACTAGGAGCTTGGGAAAATACAAGGTCGAATCATGACGTCAGTGATCTTCAGGTCGGAGCTCTAGAAAGAAGCCAGAGTTCCCGACTTGAAAATTCCCATTTAGATGGAAGTTGAAAACTTATTTTACCCAGGCGGAGCTTGTCCCCCCCCCCCCCCCCCCCCCGAATTCCCAGTTGTCTTGAACTCCCTGAAGTCAGATTTCCCATTTCCACATTTCCAGTTGTTTTGAACGCGGCAGAAATCATGCTGGATTGACAGCATTGCCAATGTATTCAACCTTTTCTGGCCCATGGTTTTGCATATGAATGTTTATCATTTTAAGCTTGGGGAAAAGAGACCCTTAAACCCAAACTTGGACCACACACCCTTTCCACCGAATATTAGGCAGGGGAAGCAAAATAGCTTGCAGTTAGCCACGGATTCCTTCCAAACCACTCCTTGTTGAATTTGCGAATTTCGACTTGTTGTGTAATGTTTATGCCCAATGAGCATCGATACATTTTATCTATAATTGAAAAGGATTTGCCAGTAGATTGTCGGCGTGATTCATGATGATGACTGCTAGCTAAGATTTTGAAAGTATGATGTTGACATGATCAGTCCAATCATAGTTGGGGGTAGATATAACATGATTTGACATCATTTTATCAGTGGCCAATGACCTTGAGCCGTCTTGGACGGGCACTTCTAATGTAAATCTCTGGCAGCACCCAATGGGGCTTGAACTGCCTAGATCTCCCTGTAGATTCTACAGTGATGTAGTGTCCCCATGAGTGACAGAACACTGAGCCAATCACGGCGTAACTAGAGAACATTACCAACGCCTACGCTCTGTATTTCCTGCTGGCTGCCCCACCACCACAGAAAGCACTGATCTAGGTTGAAACACCTGCATTTTGGAGCTGCCTTAAATCAAGAAAGCAACAACAAAAAAAAGAGAATGTTTATATGCGGATTTATTAACTTTTTACATTGTTTGCAAACTCATATATGACACTCATTAATGTCAATATAACATGAAAACCAGGCTCTGCCCCACCTGCCCTGAATGACGGGGCCGCCATTGCTCCAGCAGTAAGTACAGCCATGTTATAGGGACGACTAGAAGGAGAAATATTCATTTTCACAGCTACAGTTAATGTCTTGTAGAAGTGTGATTTATAATGCTGCTTTATCAGGGCGAAACACACCTCATCATAAAAAAGATATCACTGGGCAGCCGTAGGGAACATATCCCATTCCCTGTCTGCAACATTCATTAACCCAGATATCTCCATACATTATTCTGAGAAAGTGTCAGAATTTAGAAGTAGAAATGATAATGAAACAGGCTGAAATATGTGGCAGATGTCCTAGTCAGGGACAGAGCTCTCCACTGGGGAAAATGAGGATGATGTCCTGATCAGAGCTCTCCACTGGGGAAAATGAGGATGATGTCCTGGTCAGGGACAGAGCTCTCAACTGGGGAAAATGAGGATGATGTCCTGATCAGAGCTCTCCACTGGGGAAAATGAGGATGATGTCCTGGTCAGAGCTCTCCACTGGGGAAAATGAGGATGATGTCCTGGTCAGGGACAGAGCTCTCCACTGGGGAAAATGAGGATGATGTCCTGGTCAGAGCTCTCCACTGGGGAAAATGAGGACAATGTCCTGGTCAGAGCTCTCCACTGGGGAAAATGAGGATGATGTCCTGGTCAGGGCTCTCCACTGGGGAAAATGAGGATGATGTCCTGGTCAGGGACAGAGCTCTCCACTGGGGAAAATGAGGACAATGTCAGGGACAGAGCTCTCCAATGGGGAAAATGAGGATGATGTCCTAGTCAGGGTCAGAGCTCTCCACTGGGGAAAATGAGGACGATGTCCTGGTCAGAGCTCTCCACTGGGGAAAATGAGGATGATGTCCTGGTCAGAGACAGAGCTCTCCACTGGGGAAAATGAGGACGATGTCCTGGTCAGAGCTCTCCACTGGGGAAAATGAGGACAATGTCCTGGTCAGAGATCTCCACTGGGGAAAATGAGGACAATGTCCTGGTCAGAGCTCTCCACTGGGGAAAATGAGGATGATGTCCTAGTCAGGGACAGAGCTCTCCACTGGGGAAAATGAGGATGATGTCCTGGTCAGAGATCTCCAATGGGGAAAATGAGGATGATGTCCTGGACAGAGCTCTCCACTGGGGAAAATGAGGATGATGTCCTGGTCAGGGACAGAGCTCTCCACTGGGGAAAATGAGGATGATGTCCTGGTCAGGGACAGAGCTCTCCACTGGGGAAATGAGGATGATGTCCTGGTCAGAGCTCTCCAATGGGGAAAATGAGGATGATGTCCTGGTCAGGGACAGAGCTCTCCACTGGGGAAAATGAGGATGATGTCCTGGTCAGGGACAGAGCTCTCCACTGGGGAAAATGAGGATGATGTCCTGATCAGAGCTCTCCACTGGGGAAAATGAGGATGATGTCCTGGTCAGGGACAGAGCTCTCCACTGGGGAAAATGAGGACGATGTCCTGGTCAGGGACAGAGCTCTCCACTGGGGAAAATGAGGATGATGTCCTGGTCAGGGACAGAGCTCTCCACTGGGGAAATGAGGACATGGATCCCCCAGAGGAACAGAGGAGAGACAGGCCTCTGACCACTGTACTGTAACTTCTCCCCCCTGGTCACATCAGTGGGGGGACTGACGGACGGACTGGCTGGCTGACTGGCTGACTGACTGACTGACTGGCTGACTGGCTGGCTGACTGGCTGACTGACTGACTGACTGACTGACTGGCTGACTGGCTGACTGGCTGGCTGACTGACTGGCTGGCTGACTGACTGGCTAACTGCTGCACACCAGTAAAGACACAAGCATCCAACGGAACCAAAACTTTGAAATAGTAAATATTGAAGAAAAAAAAAAAAAGATAGATGGGAGATGTAGCATTTCTGATTTGTAATCACAAGGAAACAAATAGTTTCCATTAGCAATGAGCATCTGGGCTCAATCAGAGTAGATCAGTGAGGACGACTGAATAAGAGATTATACTTTAAACCAGTTAGATAACAACCGAAATATTTATTAGTTCCTTGTTTACGTTAGAAGTATGAAGCGTGATGAAGAGGCAGGAAGCAGATACACAAGGGTTATTAGCTATTACAATGGATGCTAATTGGACATTAGCTATTATAATGGATGCTAATTGGTCATTAGTTATTATACTGGATGCTAATTGGACATTAGCTATTATACTGGATGCTAATTGGACATTAGTTATTATACTGGATGCTAATTGGACATTAGCTATTATACTGGATGCTAATTGGACATTAGTTATTATACTGGATGCTAATTGGACATTAGTTATTATACTGGATGCTAATTGGACATTAGCTATTATACTGGATGCTAATTGGACATTAGCTATTATACTGGATGCTAATTGGTCATTAGTTATTATACTGGATGCTAATTGGACATTAGTTATTATACTGGATGCTAATTGGACATTAGCTATTATACTGGATGCTAATTGGACATTAGTTATTATACTGGATGCTAATTGGACATTAGCTATTATACTGGATGCTAATTGGACATTAGCTATTATAATGGATGCTAATTGGACATTAGTTATTATACTGGATGCTAATTGGACATTAGCTATTATACTGGATGCTAATTGGTGTATCAAGCTGACTTGATCCAACCACAGAAAAAGAAAAACATCTATAAATGAGACCTAAGATAAATATTGTCCGTAAACAAATAAAAGCGACTCCAGCCTCGACTTGGAAAAGCCTGAAACAAACAGTATTTGTGACCGAACGGATCGATTATCTCAGCCAATCACGGCTCTCGGGAAGGTTCCCAGCCTTTTCAGTGGCTAAACCAACTAGGCTGGTAATTTAACAGTTGTATTCGTATTTACAGATGGCGTACACGTTTGTTATTAAGGCACATGAAAGTTCACATGTTCCAGAAGGCAAAGCTGCTAAAAAAAAAATTATGTTCAAATGGCTCTCCTTCCTGTGAGGTAGTGACGCGCGAAATACACCTAGTTTCCTGAAATGAGTCACAATTTGGCTTCCAAAAGCATCGGTTCAAATGACCAGAAGAGATGAAAAACAATGTCTCTGAATCCACCAGGACTATAACACAAGTCAAGGCCAGATGAGATGGCAGATGTCCCCTTGAAAAACAATGTCTCTAAATCCACCAGGACTATAACACAAGTCAAGGTGAAAGTGTAGCCTTGGTGTCATTCCAGGTGATCTGATCCTAGACCAGTGTTCAGGTAGGGTCAGAGATGTTTAATACAGCTACTCCCTGTCTAATTAACATTCCAGGTGATCTGATCCCCAGACCAGTGTTCAGGTAGGGTCAGAGATGTTTAATACAGCTACTCCCTGTCTAATTAACATTCCAGGTGATCTGATCCCCAGACCAGTGTTCAGGTAGGGTCAGAGATGTTTAATACAGCTACTCCCTGTCTAATTAACATTCCAGGTGATCTGATCCCCAGACCAGTGTTCAGGTAGGGTCAGAGATGTTTAATACAGCTACCCCCTGTCTAATTAACATTCCAGGTGATCTGATCCTAGACCAGTGTTCAGGTAGGGTCAGAGATGTTTAATACAGCTACTCCCTGTCTAATTAACATTCCAGGTGATCTGATCCCCAGACCAGTGTTCAGGTAGGGTCAGAGATGTTTAATACAGCTACCCCCTGTCTAATTAACATTCCAGGTGATCTTATCCCCAGACCAGTGTTCAGGTAGGGTCAGAGATGTTTAATACAGCTACTCCCTGTCTAATTAACATTCCAGGTGATCTGATCCCCAGACCAGTGTTCAGGTAGGGTCAGAGATGTTTAATACAGCTACTCCCTGTCTAATTAACATTCCAGGTGATCTGATCCCCAGACCAGTGTTCAGGTAGGGTCAGAGATGTTTAATACAGCTACTCCCTGTCTAATTAACATTCCAGGTGATCTGATCCCCAGACCAGTGTTCAGGTAGGGTCAGAGATGTTTAATACAGCTACTCCCTGTCTAATTAACATTCCAGGTGATCTGATCCTAGACCAGTGTTCAGGTAGGGTCAGAGATGTTTAATACAGCTACTCCCTGTCTAATTAACATTCCAGGTGATCTGATCCCCAGACCAGTGTTCAGGTAGGGTCAGAGATGTTTAATACAGCTACTCCCTGTCTAATTAACATTCCAGGTGATCTGATCCCCAGACCAGTGTTCAGGTAGGGTCAGAGATGTTTAATACAGCTACTCCCTGTCTAATTAACATTCCAGGTGATCTGATCCCCAGACCAGTGTTCAGGTAGGGTCAGAGATGTTTAATACAGCTACTCCCTGTCTAATTAACATTCCAGGTGATCTGATCCTAGACCAGTGTTCAGGTAGGGTCAGAGATGTTTAATACAGCTACTCCCTGTCTAATTAACATTCCAGGTGATCTGATCCTAGACCAGTGTTCAGGTAGGGTCAGAGATGTTTAATACAGCTACTCCCTGTCTAATTAACATTCCAGGTGATCTGATCCCCAGACCAGTGTTCAGGTAGGGTCAGAGATGTTTAATACAGCTACTCCCTGTCTAATTAACTGATCTAGGGCTGCAGCTTCAACTGACCGCAATGCAGATCTCTTCTCCTCTCTCTTCTGTCCTGCGTCCCAAATTCAGAAATGAGCACATTTTGTTTACTCTACATTTGGCTTGCTAATTCAACCCGTCCGAGAGGAGGAGGAGGAGGAGGAGAGACGCAGAGCAGAGAGGTGGCTTTTCTATGCCTCACAGGCCGTGTGTGTGTGTGTGTGTGTGTGTGTGTGTGTGTGTGTGTGTGCGCGTGTGTGTGTGTGTGTGTGTGTGTGTGGTTTCTATGCCTCACAGGCCGTGTGTGTGTGTGTGTGTGTGTGTGTGTGTGTGTGTGTGTGTGTGCGCGTGTGTGCGTGTGTGTGTGTGTGTGGTTTCTATGCCTCACAGGCCGTGTGTGTGTGTGTGTGTGTGTGTGTGTGTGTGTGTGTGTGTGTGTGTGTGTGTGTGTGTGTGTGTGTGTGTGTGTGTGTGTGTGTGTGTGGTTTCTATGCCTCACAGGCCGTGTGTGTGTGTGTGTGTGTGTGTGTGTGTGTGTGTGTGTGTGTGTGTGTGTGTGTGTGTGTGTGTGTGTGTGTGCGGTTTCTATGCCTCACAGGTCCTTCTTCCTCCTTCCTGGCTCACCCCTCGTCATTAGCATTCTAAATACATACAAGGCTTTGTCATCACATTCCCCTCACAACTCATTTCAACTCAAATTATGCATTTTATAATTATGTGTTATACAGTGTCTCCTTGTTTAACTACTACATTATCTCCTGTCTAACAGTGTCTCCTTGTTCATTTACTACATTACCTCCTGTCTAACAGTGTCTCCTTGTTCAACTACTACATTACCTCCTGTCTAACAGTGTCTCCTTGTTTAACTACATTACCTCCTGTCTAACAGTGTCTCCTTGTTTAACTACTACATTACCTCCTGTCTAACAGTGTCTCCTTGTTCAACTACTACATTACCTCCTGTCTAACAGTGTCTCCTTGTTCAACTACTACATTATCTCCTGTCTAACAGTGTCTCCTTGTTTAACTACTACATTACCTCCTGTCTAACAGTGTCTCCTTGTTTAACTACTACATTATCTCCTGTCTAACAGTGTCTCCTTGTTTAACTACTACATTACCTCCTGTCTAACAGTGTCTCCTTGTTCATTTACTACATTACCTCCTGTCTAACAGTGTCTCCTTGTTTAACTACTACATTACCTCCTGTCTAACAGTGTCTCCTTGTTCAACTACTACATTACCTCCTGCCTAACAGTGTCTTCTTGTTTAACTACTACATTACCTCCTGTCTAACAGTGTCTCCTTGTTTAACTACTACATTACCTCCTGTCTAACAGTGCCTCCTTGTTTAACTACTACATTACCCCCTGTCTAACAGTGTCTCCTTGTTTAACTACTACATTACCTCCTGTCTAACAGTGTCTCCTTGTTTATCTACTACATTACCTCCTGTCTAACAGTATCTCCTTGTTTAACTACTACATTACCTCCTGTCTAACAGTGCCTCCTTGTTTAACTACTACATTACCTCCTGTCTAACAGTATCTCCTTGTTTTACTACTACATTACCTATTCAGAGTGACACCATGTTGTATTCAGTACTAAACTTCTCTGACACCTGATGAGAGATTGGCATTTACATTTTTGAAGTGGGCTCAGGGTGGTCTCTCATTATTAACCAATCAGAGGGCATCGCTGGGCGGCCAGGATAAAGGATGTCCATGTTGATTGGTTAGAACAAGGCCTAGCTCTGTGAGGTCACTGCAGGGTGAGGTGGGGCGGGTAAATGCTAAAGGGGATCCTTGAGACATTCCAACTGACCTCAAGCCATTGAAGTTGAAAATGTACAATGGTTAAGGTAAGTTTAAGATTAGAGTCAGGTGGGACGGGGACAATCAATGCTGTGTGTCAAATTAGTGACCAGACTGATGCTGCTTCAGCCAGGAATCAGGAGAGAACTACATAGACAGGTAATTCAGCCAGGATAGAACTACATAGACAGGTAGTTCAGCCAGGATAGAACTACATAGACAGGTAGTTCAGCCAGGAATCAGGAGAGAACTACATAGACAGGTAGTTCAGCCAGGAAACAGGATAGAACTACATAGACAGGAAGTTCAGCCAGGATAGAACTACATAGACAGGTAGTTCAGCCAGGATAGAACTACATAGACAGGTAGTTCAGCCAGGAATCAGGAAAGAACTACATAGACAGGTAGTTCAGTCAGGACAGAACTACATAGACAGGAAGTTCAGCCAGGAATCAGGACAGAACTACATAGACAGGTAGTTCAGCCAGGAATCAGGATAGAACTACATAGACAGGAAGTTCAGCCAGGAAACAGGATAGAACTACATAGACAGGAAGTTCAGCCAGGAAACAGGATAGAACTACATAGACAGGAAGTTCAGCCAGGAATCAGGACAGAACTACATAGACAGGTAGTTCAGCCAGGATAGAACTACATAGACAGGTAGTTCAGCCAGGAAACAGAATAGAACTACATAGACAGGTAGTTCAGCCAGAATAGAACTACATAGACAGGTAGTTCAGCCAGGAAACAGGATAGAACTACATAGACAGGAAGTTCAGCCAGGAATCAGGACAGAACTACATAGACAGGTAGTTCAGCCAGGAAACAGGATAGAACTACATAGACAGGAAGTTCAGCCAGGATAGAACTACATAGACAGGAAGTTCAGCCAGGATAGAACTACATAGACAGGAAGTTCAGCCAGGAATCAGGACAGAACTACATAGACAGGTAGTTCAGCCAGGAAACAGGATAGAACTACATAGACAGGAAGTTCAGCCAGGACAGAACTACATAGACAGGTAGTTCAGCCAGGATATAACTACATAGACAGGTAGTTCAGCCAGGAATCAGGATAGAACTACATAGACAGGAAGTTCAGCCAGGAATCAGGACAGAACTACATAGACAGGTAGTTCAGCCAGGAAACAGGATAGAACTACATAGACAGGAAGTTCAGCCAGGAATCAGGACAGAACTACATAGACAGGTAGTTCAGCCAGGATATAACTACATAGACAGGTAGTTCAGCCAGGAAACAGGATAGAACTACATAGACAGGAAGTTCAGCCAGGAAACAGGACAGAACTACATAGACAGGAAGTTCAGCCAGGAATCAGGATAGAACTACATAGACAGGTAGTTCAGCCAGGAATCAGGATAGAACTACATAGACAGGAAGCTCAGCCAGGAAACAGGAGAGAACTACATAGACAGGTAGTTCAGCCAGGAAACAGGAGAGAACTACATAGACAGGTAGTTCAGCCAGGATAGAACTACATAGACAGGAAGTTCAGCCAGGATAGAACTACATAGACAGGAAGTTCAGCCAGGATAGAACTACATAGACAGGAAGTTCAGCCAGGATAGAACTACATAGACAGGAAGCTCAGCCAGGAAACAGGATAGAACTACATAGACAGGAAGTTCAGCCAGGAATCAGGACAGAACTACATAGACAGGTAGTTCAGCCAGGAATCAGGATAGAACTACATAGACAGGTAGTTCAGCCAGGATAGAACTACATAGACAGGTAGTTCAGCCAGGAAACAGGATAGAACTACATAGACAGGAAGTTCAGCCAGGATAGAACTACATAGACAGGAAGTTCAGCCAGGAATCAGGACAGAACTACATAGACAGGTAGTTCAGCCAGGAAACAGGATAGAACTACATAGACAGGAAGTTCAGCCAGGAAACAGGACAGAACTACATAGACAGGAAGTTCAGCCAGGAAACAGGACAAAACTACATAGACAGGTAGTTCAGCCAGGAATCAGGATAGAACTACATAGACAGGAAGTTCAGCCAGGACAGAACTACATAGACAGGAAGTTCAGCCAGAAAACAGGATAGAACTACATAGACAGGAAGTTCAGCCAGGATAGAACTACATAGACAGGAAGTTCAGCCAGGAAACAGGAGAGAACTACACAGACAGGAAGTTCATCCAGGATAGAACTACATAGACAGGAAGTTCAGCCAGGAAACAGGAGAGAACTACATAGACAGGTAGTTCAGCCAGGATAGAACTACATAGACAGGAAGTTCAGCCAGGAAACAGGAGAGAACTACACAGACAGGAAGTTCAGCCAGGATGTAACTACATAGACAGGAAGTTCAGCCAGGAATCAGGATAGAACTACATAGACAGGTAGTTCAGCCAGGATAGAACTACATAGACAGGAAGTTCAGCCAGGAATCAGGATAGAACTACATAGACAGGTAGTTCAGCCAGGATAGAACTACATAGACAGGAAGTTCAGCCAGGAATCAGGACAGAACTACATAGACAGGTAGTTCAGCCAGGAAACAGGATGTAACTACATAGACAGGTGGAGGATGTGTATATGTGTGTGTTGAAGCAGCCGATGTTAAACACACTGTGGACACAGTGAAAACAGAGTAATAGACCAAACATCTTTATATTCTTCACCTCTAGTCTCTCCAGGTTGTTGGGTTACAGATGACTTTCATTCACCCCAGAGCCCAGGGTATATAGGGTTATATATTATAGTTAACCTAGGGTATATATGGCTATATATTGTAGTTAACCTAGGGTATATTGGGCTATATATATATAGTAGTTAACCTAGGGTATATAGGGCTATATATTGTAGTTAACCTAGGGTATATTGGGCTATATATTATAGTTAACATAGGGTATATTGGGCTATATATTGTAGTTAACCTAGGGTATATAGGGCTATATATTGTAGTTAACCTAGGGTATATAGGGCTATATATTGTAGTTAACCTAGGGTATATAGGGCTATATATTATAGTTAACCTAGGGTATATTGGGCTATATATTGTAGTTAACATAGGGTATATTGGGCATATATTGTAGTTAACGTAGGGTATATTGGGCTATATATTGTAGTTAACCTAGGGTATATTGGGCTATATATTGTAGTTAACCTAGGGTATATAGGGCTATATATTGTAGTTAACCTAGGCTATATAGGGCTATATACTGTAGTTAACCTAGGGTATGTAGGGCTATATATATTGTAGTTAACCTAGGGTATATAGGGCTATATATTGTAGTTAACCTAGGGTATGTAGGGCTATATATATTGTAGTTAACCTAGGGTATATAGGGCTATATATTGTAGTTAACCTAGGGTATATAGGGCTATATACTGTAGTTAACATAGTGTCACGAGCGTCTAGGACCAGTGGATATATGAAATCAGGAGCAGGAGACAGAGGGCCGGAGCAACTGAGTTTTAATAGGCAATACCAGTCGCAATAGCCGTTGGGCACAGGGCGGGTGGCGAAGTCCGCCAGGAGAAAACACTTTTCTCAAAAAAAAGGAAATCAAAGAAGCGCACAAAAAAACAAACAGCGCGCGGGGCGCAGCCCGGCAATATAATGACTGTCACAGTATCTAACGAAGGTGGCGCCCCTCCTCGGTCGGGCGGCGCTCGCCGGTCGTCGTCGCCGGCCTATTAGCTGCCACCGATCGTTGTTTCTGTGTCTGTTGGTTTTGTCTGTCGATCCCGCACCTGTTTTGTGTTTTTCATTAGTGGGGGGTTATTTAATGTGTATTTTCAGTTGGGGTTCTCGTGCGGGATTGTTCGTTTGTTCATGAAGGACAGTTGTGTTATCTCCGATTTAGGAAGTCATTATATGGCCGAGCCTAGGCGGTGGAGGAGGCTGGCGTGTTGAGACACCTGCTCAGCCATGGACGGCGCTTCTGCTCCTGCTGATTCCATTTTATCGGTGCGGGATTCTGTCACGAGCGTCTAGGACCAGGTGTTGGCCAGGTTGGAGAATTGGGAGAGAGGTGCTTCCCCAGCTGGACCAGCTCCGGTCCCTCACCCTGCGCCCCTAAAATGGAATCAGCAGGAGCAGAAGCGCCGTCCATGGCTGAGCAGGTGTCTCAACACGCCAGCCTCCTCCACCGCCTAGGCTCGGCCATATAATGACTTCCTAAATCGGAGATAACACAACTGTCCTTCATGAACAAACGAACAATCCCGCACGAGAACCCCAACTGAAAATACACATTAAATAACCCCCCACTAATGAAAAACACAAAACAGGTGCGGGATCGACAGACAAAACCAACAGACACAGAAACAACGATCGGTGGCAGCTAATAGGCCGGCGACGACGACCGGCGAGCGCCGCCCGACCGAGGAGGGGCGCCACCTTCGTTAGATACTGTGACACATAGGGTATATAGGGCTATATATTGTAGTTAACCTAGGGTATATTGGGCTATATACTGTAGTTAACCTAGGGTATATTGGGCTATATATATTGTAGTTAACCTAGGGTATATTGGGCTATATATTATAGTTAACCTAGGGTATATTGGGATATATATTGTAGTTAACCTAGGGTATATAGGGCTATATATATTGTAGTTAACCTAGGGTATATTGGGCTATATATATATAGTAGTTAACCTAGGGTATATTGGGATATATATTGTAGTTAACCTAGGGTATATAGGGCTATATATTGTAGTTAACCTAGGGTATATAGGGCTATATATATTGTAGTTAACCTAGGGTATACTGGGCTATATATATAGTAGTTAACATAGGGTATATAGGGCTATATATTGTAGTTAACATAGGGTATATAGGGCTATATATTGTAGTTAACCTAGGGTATATTGGGCTATATATATAGTAGTTAACCTAGGGTATATAGGGCTATATGTTATAGTTAACCTAGGGCATATAGGGCTATATATTGTAGTTAACCTAGGGTATATAGGGCTATATATATTGTAGTTAACCTAGGGTATATTGGGCTATATATTGTAGTTAACATAGGGTATATAGGGCTATATATTTTGTAGTTAACCTAGGGTATATTGGGCTATATATTGTAGTTAACCTAGGGTATATTGGGCTATATATTGTAGTTAACCTAGGGTATATAGGGCTATATATTGTAGTTAACCAAGGGTATATAGGGCTTTTTATATTGTAGTTAACCTAGGGTATATAGGGCTATATATTGTAGTTAACCTAGGGTATATAGGGCTCTATATATTGTAGTTAACATAGGGTATATAGGGCTATATATATTGTAGTTAACCTAGGGAATATAGGGCTATATATTGTAGTTAACATAGGGTATATAGGGCTATATATTGTAGTTAACCTAGGGTATATTGGGCTATACATTATAGTTAACCTAGGGTATATTGGGCTATACATTATAGTTAACCTAGGGTATATTGGGATATATATTGTAGTTAACGTAGGGTATATTGGGCTATATATTGTAGTTAACATAGGGTATATAGGGCTATATATTGTAGTTAACCTAGGGTATATAGGGTTATATATTATAGTTAACCTAGGGTATATAGGGCTATATATTGTAGTTAACCTAGGGTATATTGGGCTATATACTGTAGTTAACCTAGGGTATATTGGGCTATATATATTGTAGTTAACCTAGGGTATATTGGGCTATATATTATAGTTAACCTAGGGTATATTGGGATATATATTGTAGTTAACCTAGGGTATATAGGGCTATATATATTGTAGTTAACCTAGGGTATATTGGGCTATATATATATAGTAGTTAACCTAGGGTATATTGGGATATATATTGTAGTTAACCTAGGGTATATAGGGCTATATATTGTAGTTAACCTAGGGTATATAGGGCTATATATATTGTAGTTAACCTAGGGTATACTGGGCTATATATATATAGTAGTTAACATAGGGTATATAGGGCTATATATTGTAGTTAACATAGGGTATATAGGGCTATATATTGTAGTTAACCTAGGGTATATTGGGCTATATATATAGTAGTTAACCTAGGGTATATAGGGCTATATGTTATAGTTAACCTAGGGCATATAGGGCTATATATTGTAGTTAACCTAGGGTATATAGGGCTATATATATTGTAGTTAACCTAGGGTATATTGGGCTATATATTGTAGTTAACATAGGGTATATAGGGCTATATATTTTGTAGTTAACCTAGGGTATATTGGGCTATATATTGTAGTTAACCTAGGGTATATTGGGCTATATATTGTAGTTAACCTAGGGTATATAGGGCTATATATTGTAGTTAACCAAGGGTATATAGGGCTTTTTATATTGTAGTTAACCTAGGGTATATAGGGCTATATATTGTAGTTAACCTAGGGTATATAGGGCTATATATATTGTAGTTAACATAGGGTATATAGGGCTATATATATTGTAGTTAACCTAGGGAATATAGGGCTATATATTGTAGTTAACATAGGGTATATAGGGCTATATATTGTAGTTAACCTAGGGTATATTGGGCTATACATTATAGTTAACCTAGGGTATATTGGGCTATACATTATAGTTAACCTAGGGTATATTGGGATATATATTGTAGTTAACGTAGGGTATATTGGGCTATATATTGTAGTTAACATAGGGTATATAGGGCTATATATTGTAGTTAACCTAGGGTATATAGGGTTATATATTATAGTTAACCTAGGGTATATAGGGTTATATATTGTAGTTAACCTAGAGTATATAGGGCTATACATTATAGTTAACCTAGGGTATATAGGGCTATATATATTGTAGTTAACCTAGGGTATATTGGGCTATATATTATAGTTAACATAGGGTATATAGGGCTATATATATTGTAGTTAACCTAGGGTATATTGGGCTATATATTGTAGTTAACCTAGGGTATATAGGGTTATATATTGTAGTTAACCTAGGGTATATAGGGCTATATATATTGTAGTTAACCTAGGGTATATTGGGCTATATATTGTAGTTAACCTAGGGTATATAGGGCTATATATATTGTAGTTAACTTAGGGTATATTGGGCTATATACTGTAGTTAACCTAGGGTATATAGGGCTATATATATTGTAGTTAACCTAGGGTATATTGGGCTATATACTGTAGTTAACATAGGGTATATAGGTCTATATATTGTAGTTAACCTAGGGTATATTGGGCTATATATTGTAGTTAACCTAGGGTATATTGGGCTATATACTGTAGTTAACCTAGGGTATATTGGGCTATATATTGTAGTTACCTGGGTCTGCGATCAGATTTCTTAAAGCCCCTTGAATGCTGATGTCTCAACAACTGCATTGTGAAACATTAAAACACCAGATAATACAAATGCAATTTATGTGATAGGTCTATAGATAATTTGAATTATATGATTGGCCTATCGCCCGTCTCCGTTGGCCTATCGCCTGTCTCCGTTGGCCTGTCGCCCGTCTCCGTTGGTCTATAGCCCGTCTCCGTTGGCCTATCGCCCGTCTCCGTTGGCCTATAGCCCGTCTCCGTTGGCCTATCGCCCGTCTCCGTTGGCCTATCGCCCGTCTCCGTTGGCCTATCGCCCGTCTCCGTTGGTCTATCGCCCGTGTCCGTTGGCCTATAGCCCGTCTCAGTTGGCCTATAGCCTGTCTCCGTTGGCCTATAGCCCGTCTCCGTTGGCCTATAGCCCGTCTCCGTTGGCCTATCGCCCGTCTCCGTTGGCCTATAGCCCGTCTCCGTTGGCCTATAGCTTGTCTCCGTTGGCCTATAGCCCGTCTCCGTTGGCCTATAGCCCATCTCCGTTGGCCTATCGCCTGTCTCCGGTGGCCTATCGCCTGTCTCCGTTGGCCTATCGCCCGTCTCCGTTGGCCTATCGCCGTCTCCGTTGGCCTATCGCCCGTCTCCGTTGGCCTATCGCCCGTCTCCGTTGGCCTATCTCCGTTGGCCTATCGCCCGTCTCCGTTGGCCTATAGCCCGTTTCCGTTGGCCTATAGCCCGTCTCCGTTGGCCTATCGCCCGTCTCCGTTGGCCTATCGCCCGTCTCCGTTGGCCTATCGCCCGTCTCCGTTGGCCTATCGCCCGTCTCCGTTGGCCTATCGCCCGTCTCCGTTGGCCTATCGCCCGTCTCCGTTGGTCTATCGCCCGTGTCCGTTGGCCTATAGCCCGTCTCCGTTGGCCTATAGCCCGTCTCCGTTGGCCTATCGCCCGTCTCCGTTGGCCTATAGCCCGTCTCCGTTGGCCTATAGCTTGTCTCCGTTGGCCTATAGCCCGTCTCCGTTGGCCTATAGCCCGTCTCCGTTGGCCTATCGCCTGTCTCCGGTGGCCTATCGCCTGTCTCCGTTGGCCTATCGCCCGTCTCCGTTGGCCTATCGCCGTCTCCGTTGGCCTATCGCCCGTCTCCGTTGGCCTATCGCCCGTCTCCGTTGGCCTATCTCCGTTGGCCTATCGCCCGTCTCCGTTGGCCTATAGCCCGTTTCCGTTGGCCTATAGCCCGTCTCCGTTGGCCTATCGCCCGTCTCCGTTGGCCTATCGCCCGTCTCCGTTGGCCTATCGCCCGTCTCCGTTGGCCTATCGCCCGTCTCCGTTGGCCTATAGCCCGTCTCCGTTGGCCTATCGCCCGTCTCCGTTGGCCTATCGCCCGTCTCCGTTGGCCTATCGCCCGTCTCCGTTGGCCTATAGCCCGTCTCCGTTGGCCTATCGCCCGTCTCCGTTGGCCTATCGCCCGTCTCCGTTGGCCTATCGCCCGTCTCCGTTGGCCATCTCCGTTGGCCTATCGCCCGTCTCCGTTGGCCTATAGCCCGTCTCCGTTGGCCTATAGCCCGTCTCCGTTGGCCTATAGCCCGTCTCCGTTGGCCTATCGCCCGTCTCCGTTGGCCTATCTCCGTTGGCCTATCGCCCGTCTCCGTTGGCCTATAGCCCGTCTCCGTTGGCCTATAGCCCGTCTCCGTTGGCCTATAGCCCGTCTCCGTTGGCCTATCGCCTGTCTCCGTTGGCCTATCGCCCGTCTCCGTTGGCCTATCGCCCGTCTCCGTTGGTCTATCGCCAGTCTCCGTTGGCCTATAGCCCATCTCCGTTGGCCTATAGCCCGTCTCCGTTGGCCTATAGCCCGTCTCTGTTGGCCTATCGCCCGTCTCCGTTGGCCTATCGCCCGTCTCCGTTGGCCTATAGCCCGTCTCCGTTGGCCTATAGCCCGTCTCCGTTGGCCTATAGCCCGTCTCCGTTGGCCTATAGCCCGTCTCCGTTGGCCTATCGCCCGTCTCCGTTGGCCTATAGCCCGTCTCCGTTGGCCTATCGCCCGTCTCCGTTGGCCTATCGCCCGTCTCCGTTGGTCTATCGCCCGTCTCCGTTGGCCTATCGCCCGTCTCCGTTGGTCTATCGCCCGTCTCCGTTGGCCTATAGCTTGTCTCCGTTGGCCTATAGCTTGTCTCCGTTGGCCTATCGCCCGTCTCCGTTGGCCTATCGCCCGTCTCCGTTGGTCTGTCGCCCGTCTCCGTTGGCCTATCGCCCGTCTCCGTTGGCCTATCTCCGTTGGCCTATCGCCCGTCTCCGTTGGTCTATCGCCCGTCTCCGTTGGCCTATCGCCCGTCTCCGTTGGCCTGTCGCCCGTCTCCGTTGGCCTATCGCCCGTCTCCGTTGGCCTATCTCCGTTGGCCTATCGCCCGTCTCCGTTGGTCTGTCGCCCGTCTCCGTTGGCCTATCGCCCGTCTCCGTTGGCCTATCGCCCGTCTCCGTTGGCCTATAGCCCGTCTCCGTTGGCCTATAGCCCGTCTTTGTTGGCCTATCGCCCGTCTCCGTTGGCCTATAGCCCGTCTTTGTTGGCCTATCGCCCGTCTCCGTTGGCCTATCGCCCGTGTCCGTTGGCCTATCTCCGTTGGCCTATCGCCCGTCTCCGTTGGCCTATAGCCCGTCTCCGTTGGCCTATAGCCCGTCTCCGTTGGCCTATAGCCCGTCTCCGTTGGCCTATAGCCCGTCTCCGTTGGCCTATAGCCCGTCTCCGTTGGCCTATAGCCCGTCTCCGTTGGCCTATAGCCAGTCTCCGTTGGCCTATCGCCCGTCTCCGTTGGCCTATAGCCCGTCTCCGTTGGCCTATAGCTTGTCTCCGTTGGCCTATAGCCCGTCTCCGTTGGCCTACAGCCCGTCTCCGTTGGCCTAACGCCTGTCTCCGTTGGCCTAACGCCTGTCTCCGTTGGCCTATCGCCCGTCTCCGTTGGCCTATCGCCTGTCTCCGTTGGCCTATCGCCCGTCTCCGTTGGCCTATCGCCTGTCTCCGTTGGCCTATCGCCTGTCTCCGTTGGCCTATCGCCCGTCTCCGTTGCTGGCCAACTACAGATGCCACCAGATTCATATCAGGAAATGTAGGTCATTTCACTTAAAAACAGCAGAGGTCATCAGGAAACACTGACGAAACACTCACACAGAATGGTCGTTGCGTCTCGCGATAACACAGATATTTAATGAAGCTAATACTGCCTCTGGTTTAGTCCTCTATATTTCACAGTCATCTCTGGCTAGCCAACTCACAGCCACAGCCAGAATCATGCTAGCTTTCATCAGTTATCCTGTTGTGTTACAAATTACAACCTACTGCTCTGTGTGGATGGACATGGACAAACACCGTGAGAGCGTGTGTAAGACTTTTATATCACTAATGAGAAAAGAAACATTCAACAGAATTTGTTCCAAGCAGGTTCAAAGCAGAGCAACTTACTCAAGTAGGCTGCAGAACCATGGACAGCTACTGATCCTAAACACGATCTAATCAGTACACGGGGCCAACTTCTGCGATGACTCACTAGTGACAATGATAAGGGACATAAAGGTTTAGACATACAGTGCATTCGGAAAGTATTCAGACCCCCTAGACTCCCCGCTAAAGCCCGTTTCTGGTGTAGGACCTGACTCCTCTCCCAGTCTCCCCGCTAAAGCCAGTGTCTCCCAGTCTCCCCACTAAAGCCAGTGTCTCCCAGTCTCCCCACTAAAGCCAGTGTCTCCCAGTCTCCCCACTAAAGCCAGTGTCTCCCAGTCTCCCCGCTAAAGCCAGTGTCTCCCAGTCTCCCCACTAAAGCCAGTGTCTCCCAGTCTCCCCACTAAAGCCAGTGTCTGGTGTAGGACCTGACTCCTCTCCCAGTCTCCCCGCTAAAGCCAGCGTCTCCCAGTCTCCCCACTAAAGCCAGTGTCTCCCAGTCTCCCCACTAAAGCCAGTGTCTCCCAGTCTCCCCACTAAAGCCAGTGTCTCCCAGTCTCCCCACTAGAGCCAGTGTCTCCCAGTCTCCCCACTAAAGCCAGTGTCTGGTGTAGGAACCTGACTCCTCTCCCAGTCTCCCCACTAAAGCCAGTGTCTCCCAGTCTCCCCACTAAAGCCAGTGTCTCCCAGTCTCCCCACTAAAGCCAGTGTCTGGTGTAGGACCTGACTCCTCTCCCAGTCTCCCCACTAAAGCCAGTGTCTCCCAGTCTCCCCACTAAAGCCAGTGTCTCCCAGTCTCCCCACTAAAGCCAGTGTCTCCCAGTCTCCCCACTAAAGCCAGTGTCTCCCAGTCTCCCCACTAAAGCCAGTGTCTCCCAGTCTCCCCACTAAAGCCAGTGTCTCCCAGTCTCCCCACTAAAGCCAGTGTCTCCCAGTCTCCCCACTAAAGCCAGTGTCTCCCAGTCTCCTCACTAAAGCCAGTGTCTCCCAGTCTCCCCACTAAAGCCAGTGTCTCCCAGTCTCCCCACTAAAGCCAGTGTCTCCCAGTCTCCCCACTAAAGCCAGTATCTCCCAGTCTCCCCACTAAAGCCAGTGTCTCCCAGTCTCCCCACTAAAGCCAGTGTCTGGTGTAGGACCAGACTCCTCTCCCAGTCAGAGGTCAAATCACCCTTTAACGTCACCATTCTCCGTTCTGTGGCGGAGACGCTAAAGCCCCTTGTGGTTTTACTACCGTCAAGTCCCATCGTGATCTGATAGGCCGTCCCACTCCAATCCACATTGATAGTGATTGGTCGATGTTTCACTGGAGAGCAGCTTTAAAAAACAGAAATCAATGGAGCAGGAAAGCAGATCTACTGTGTCTGTTGTGCCGACACTCAGCAGTCCCTGCTGTGAGTACAGAGCAGCACGGCATCACTGGCAGCATCTAGCTCATAGATACCCAGAAAGCCCATCAATAAATACATAAGCAGGTGAAAGAAAGCCTAATAAATACAACTTTGCTCAGCCGGATGAAGCTGCGTTTCATACCGACCACGTTCCAGGAATGATCACCTGATAAGTGCCCACATGAAATCACTCCTTTTATCTCTTTGCAAAAAAATTCAGAATATGGGTTTGTGTGTCTATGCTGATAAATAGGAAAACTAGACTATCAGTAGCAAGATCAGTCGGCTTCCCAAATCATCCAGTCAAACGTTGACGCTCTGGTTGGAGCGCATTGTAACAGTCCTTATAATAGACACTAGTCATCTGAGACTGGAGAGGTCTACAGCGTGGATTCCAACCCTCTTTCACTAGGAAGGTGAAGTGGACTCTATTTTCAAGTGTTCCTGTAAATAAATAGTGAATGTGTAATTCGGTCAACCGGGGCGGATTGATATAAAAAATAAATAGTGTCGGACGTCAGGACCCAAGAAGGTGAACAGCTCCCAAATCACCGCGGAAACACAGACCAACACACAGACAGACCGCTAATGAAAACACAACCGTTATTTGAATCTTCTATTCAATGCATCAGGTTGATCCGATATATTGAGTTATGTTGCCATTTGGAACAACGGTGGAGAAATGACAAAGTCACTTCCTAAATGTTGTCTAGTCTAGCACGTCAATATTTGACATTGGTTAAAATAATGTAGAGTGGGGGGGGGGGGGGGGGGGGGGGAATTAAGGGGCCATTTTCAGACCTTAATTTCAACAGGCTTGAGAAGAGTTGAGCGAACTATGCTGAAAACTACAAATCGCGTTTATTTCCACTCATTCTACAAATGTTGGATCCAAAAGAAACATAGTCTACACTCAACCAGGACTTCATTGGCTTATGAAAGTAAACCACATAATAGTTAAACCTTACTAAAGTCTTATAAATATATATATATAAAATAAAAATGAAATATGTGCTCATCTTTCACTATTCAGTCACCCAAAGTGGTCATAATAAGTTTGTAACCAAGATGCGCGGTTTTGTGAATGAAACGGGTCCATCTAATTTAACTCACCGGGTGCAGATGAAGCTCCAAGCGTTGGTCTTCTTACCCCGAGACAGCAGTAGTCCAAAACCTTCTTACCCTGAGACAGCAGTAGTCCAAAACCTTCTTACCCTGAGACAGCAGTAGTCCAAAACCTTCTTACCCTGAGACAGCAGTAGTCCAAAACCTTCTTACCCCGAGACAGCAGTAGTCCAAAACCAAATAACCACAACTTGATTCCACTAATACGGTGGTTCTCCTTTTAATCCACTCCTAAATTTAAGGCTATTTAGTAGAAGAACCAAAAAAATGTCACCACAACATGATACCTTCTCTCTTGCGTAAAACGGGGAGGTGAGATTCCCAAAAAAAAGGCTACTTGTTTGATTCAGTTTGTGATTTCTGTATCTCAAGGTAATTTCCAGTGTTAGTGGTGAATCCACTTCACAGAGGCAGCTTTGATTCCGTTAGCAAGCACACGCTAACGGTAACTAGCACCGGTGTCATCCCGTAGACGAACGGGCCCTGCTTTTCAAACAGCCGATAATGTCTTTTTATCTTATTATTATAAAAAAAAGAGTCCAAACCGTTCCCGCTGCGATCAACAAAATCCTTCCATTGGGAGTCTTTCGGATCGCAGCAGACACACACACACACACACACACACTCTTTCAATAGCAGCAGTGTGTGTTTTGTATTACTGTGAGGAGCAGCTGCCAGCGACAGACCAAAAGCAACCAAAAATGCGGCATCCGAGACAGCAGGGTAATAAATCGTCCCCCCTTTCTCCAACTCAGAGATCAATGTCCACATACGTTATATCCCGGTAAGCGTATATCCTCAGTAAACGACTGATATATGACCCGTCAGGACGGTCATTCCAGCGGCGGTGATTGTGTTCACACTTTCCCGACACGGCCTCGATACACAACACTCCTTTTCTTCCCAGCCTCCTCCGGTTGTGACAAGCATGTCGCGGCCAATCCACGAGCGCGCATCCCGGACCCCCCTCCTTCGTCTGACCGGAGCGCTCCCGGTAAAACATGGAGCGGGACAGACTCACTGGATTGGAGTCAGTAAAGTAGGGCATTGTTACTGTGTGCACCGTGCAGCTAATGCAACCATAGAGACAGTTGATAAGCTACTATTAGGGGCCAGATGATGTGTATATATATATATATATACACTATTAGGGGCCAGATGATGTGTATATATATATATACACTATTAGGGGCCAGATGATGTGTATATATATATATATACACTATTAGGGGCCAGATGATGTGTATATATATATATACACTATTAGGGGCCAGATGATGTGTATATATATATACACTATTAGGGGCCAGATGATGTGTAAGTATACTGCTCAAAAAAATAAAGGGAACACTAAACAACACATCCTAGATCTGAATGAAATAAATAATCTTATGAAATACTTTTTTCTTTACATAGTTGAATGTGCTGACAACAAAATCACACAAAAATAATCAATGGAAATCCAATTTATCAACCCATGGAGGTCTGGATTTGGAGTCACACTCAAAATTAAAGTGGAAAACCACACTACAGGCTGATCCAACTTTGATGTAATGTCCTTAAAACAAGTCAAAATGAGGCTCAGTAGTGTGTGTGGCCTCCACGTGCCTGTATGACCTCCCTACAACGCCTGGGCATGCTCCTGATGAGGTGGCAGATGGTCTCCTGAGGGATCTCCTCCCAGACCTGGACTAAAGCATCCGCCAACTCCTGGACAGTCTGTGGTGCAACGTGGCGTTGGTGGATGGAGCGAGACATGATGTCCCAGATGTGCTCAATTGGATTCAGGTCTGGGGAACATAGCATCAATGCCTTCCTCTTGCAGGAACTGCTGACACTCCAGTCACATGAGGTCTAGCATTGTCTTGCATTAGGAGAAACCCAGGGCCAACCGCACCAGCATATGGTCTCACAAGGGGTCTGAGTATCTCATCTCGGTACCTAATGGCAGTCAGGCTACCTCTGGCGAGCACATGGAGGGCTGTGCGGCCCCCCAAAGAAATGCCACCCCACACCATGACTGACCCACCGCCAAACCGGTCATGCTGGAGGATGTTGCAGGCAGCAGAACGTTCTCCACGGCATCTCCAGACTCTGTCACGTCTGTCACATGCTCAGTGTGAACCTGCTTTCATCTGTGAAGAGCACAGGGCGCCAGTGGCGAATTTGCCAATCTTGGTGTTCTCTGGCAAATGCCAAACGTCCTGCACGGTGTTGGGCTGTAAGCACAACCCCCACCTGTGGACGTCGGGCCCTCATACCACCCTCATGGAGTCTGTTTCTGACCGTTTGAGCAGACACATGCACATTTGTGGCCTGCTGGAGGTCATTTTGCAGGGCTCTGGCAGTGCTTCTCCTGCTCCTCCTTGCACAAAGGCGGAGGTAGCGGTCCTGCTGCTGGGTTGTTGCCTTCCTACGGCCTCCTCCACGTCTCCTGATGTACTGGCCTGTCTCCTGGTAGCGCCTCCATGCTCTGGACACTACGCTGACAGACACAGCAAACCTTCTTGCCACAGCTCGCATTGATGTGCCATCCTGGATGAGCTGCACTCCTTTATTGGGGGTGTCTTGCTAATTGCCTATAATTTCCACCTGTTGTCTATTCCATTTGCACAACAGCATGTGAAATTTATTGTCAATCAGTGTTGCTTCCTAAGTGGACAGTTTAATTTCACAGAAGTGTGATTGACTTGGAGTTACATTGTGTTGTTTAAGTGTTCCCTTTATTTTTTTGAGCAGGTTACTATTATAAGACAATAGTAATATAACCATTGTATTGGGCGGCAGGGTAGCCTAGTGGTTAAAGTGTTGGTTTAATAACTGAAAGGTTGCAGGTTCGAATCCCCGAGCTGACAAGGTACAAATCTGTTGTTTTGTCCCTGAACAAGGCAGTTAAACCCACTGCTGTGGATGTCGACTAAGGCAGCCCCTGCACCTCTCTGATTCAGAGGGGTTGGGTTAAATGCGGGAGACAGATTTCAGTTGAAGGCATTCAGTTGTACAACTGACTAGGTATCCCCCCTTTCCATTGGAGTTATTATGCATCGGTCTACACTTATACAGCCCTCATCAAACCAGACAGCCACTACTTCCCAGGCCTTATACAGTAGCCACTACTTCCCAGGCCTTATACAGTAGCCACTACTTCCAAGGCCTTATACAGTAGCCACTACTTCCCAGACCTTATACAGTAGCCACTACTTCCCAGGCCTCATCTAACCAGACAGACACTTCCCAGGCCTCATCTAACCAGACAGACACTTCCCAGTCCTCATCTAACCAGACAGACACTTCCCAGGCCTCATCTAACCAGACAGACACTTCCCAGGCCTCATCTAACCAGACAGACACTTCCCAGTCCTCATCTAACCAGACAGACACTTCCCAGGCCTCATCTAACCAGACAGACACTTCCCAGGCCTCATCTAACCAGACAGACACTTCCCAGGCCTCATCTAACCAGACAGACACTTCCCAGTCCTCATCTAACCAGACAGACACTTCCCAGGCCTCATCTAACCAGACAGACACTTCCCAGGCCTCATCTAACCAGACAGACACTTCCCAGTCCTCATCTAACCAGACAGACACTTCCCAGGTCTCATCTAACCAGACAGACACTTCCCAGTCCTCATCTAACCAGACAGACACTTCCAAGGCCTCATCTAAGAAGACAGACACTTCCCAGGACTCATCTAACCAGACAGACACTTCCCAGGCCTCATCTAACCAGACAGACACTTCCCAGTCCTCATCTAACCAGACAGACACTTCCCAGTCCTCATCTAACCAGACAGACACTTCCCAGGCCTCATCTAACCAGACAGACACTTCCCAGTCCTCATCTAACCAGACAGACACTTCCCAGTCCTCATCTAACTAGACAGACACTTCCCAGTCCTCATCTAACCAGACAGATACTTCCCAGGCCTCATCTAACCAGACAGACACTTCCCAGTCCTCATCTAACCAGACAGACACTTCCCAGTCCTCATCTAACCAGACAGACACTTCCCAGGCCTCATCAAACCAGACAGACACTTCCCAGGCCTCATCTAACCAGACAGACACTTCCCAGTCCTCATCTAACCAGACAGACACTTCCCAGGCCTCATCTAACCAGACAGACACTTCCCAGTCCTCATCTAACCAGACAGACACTTCCCAGTCCTCATCTAACCAGACAGACTCTTCCCAGGCCTCATCTAACCAGACAGACACTTCCCAGGCCTCATCTAACCAGACAGACACTTCCCAGGCCTCATCTAACCAGACAGACACTTCCCAGTCCTCATCTAACCAGACAGACACTTCCCAGGCCTCATCTAACCAGACAGACACTTCCCAGGCCTCATGTAACCAGACAGACACTTCCCAGGCCTCATCTAACCAGACAGACACTTCCCAGTCCTCATCTAACCAGACAGACACTTCCCAGGCCTCATCTAACCAGACAGACACTTCCCAGCCCTCATCTAACCAGACAGACACTTCCCAGTCCTCATCTAACTAGACAGACACTTCCCAGTCCTCATCTAACCAGACAGACACTTCCCAGGCCTCATCTAACCAGACAGACACTTCCCAGGCCTCATGTAACCAGACAGACACTTCCCAGGCCTCATCTAACCAGACAGACACTTCCCAGTCCTCATCTAACCAGACAGACACTTCCCAGGCCTCATCTAACCAGACAGACACTTCCCAGCCCTCATCTAACCAGACAGACACTTCCCAGTCCTCATCTAACCAGACAGACACTTCCCAGTCCTCATATAACCAGACAGACACTTCCCAGGCCTCATCTAACCAGACAGACACTTCCCAGTCCTCATCTAACCAGACAGACACTTCCCAGTCCTCATCTAACCAGACAGACACTTCCCAGGCCTCATCTAACCAGACAGACACTTCCCAGGCCTCATCTAACCAGACAGACACTTCCCAGTCCTCATCTAACCAGACAGACACTTCCCAGGCCTCATCTAACCAGACAGACACTTCCCAGGCCTCATCTAACCAGACAGACACTTCCCAGTCCTCATCTAACCAGACAGACACTTCCCAGTCCTCATCTAACCAGACAGACACTTCCCAGGCCTGTTGTTAACACACTGGTAATGCATCATGTTATTCTTCTGCTCAGACGCTATGCACTGGAGAATAACAGCAACAATAAGAAAAGTCAAACTTATCAACTATGTATTTTTGTATACGTGCAGGCTGCAGTGTGAGAAAATCCACATGTCAAAATGCGTTTTTTTGGGGAGGGGTGAAACCCAAAGAGATGATGGATTGCATCCAGTGTTTTTAGCCTTCTAACCAGAATAGATAGTGACCCCAGAGTGGGAACAATGCTGTGATTCTACACATCACCGTGGAGTCTAGAGAGATCGTCGAGGAGGAAAATACATCACCGGTGTCCTAAATGATTTGGATACAGGATAGAAATGGAGGGTTTGGAATGGGTTTGTGTGGAAAGGAGAAATTGCTACAGATTGTATAGTGTTGGAGCAGTGTAGCCTGTATGAAAACTGTATGGAACTCAATCAGGGTAGGAATTCAAACTGCCAAGAGTGTTCATGAATTGAAATGTCCACATTTCCTCTCTGAGCCGATGTTGCAGGAACATACAACTTCCCCCCCCCCACACACATGAGTTAACACGTCGTTCCCAGGGGAGTGGAGAAGTTCTCCTCAAAGTCACATTTTCAGCATCGTGAAGCAGCCTGGGATCAGAGATTAACTGTAGCGTCGTACTGAGTGGTATAAAGCTGTGGTGTGTGTCCATATTCAAAGGCCCCCACTGGGGATCAGGACAGAACAGTCTCCTATCTGCACCGCTGGTTGACTGGGGATCAGGACAGAACAGTCTCCTATCTGCACCGCCGGCTGACTGGGGATCAGGACAGAACAGTCTCCTATCTGCACCGCCGGCTGATTGGGGATCAGGACAGAACAGTCTCCTATCTGCACCACTGGCTGACTGGGGATCAGTCTCCTATCTGCACCGCCGGCTGACTGGGGATCAGGACAGAACAGTCTCCTATCTGCACCGCCGGCTGACTGGGGATCAGGACAGAACAGTCTCCTATCTGCACCGCCGGCTGACTGGGGATCAGGACAGAACAGTCTCCTATCTGCACCGCCGGCTGACTGGGGATCAGGACAGAACAGTCTCCTATCTGCACCGCCGGCTGACTGGGGATCAGTCTCCTATCTGCACCGCCGGCTGACTGGGGATCAGGACAGAACAGTCTCCTATCTGCACCGCCGGCTGACTGGGGATCAGGACAGAACAGTCTCCTATCTGCACCGCCGGCTGACTGGGGATCAGGACAGAACAGTCTCCTATCTGCACCGCCGGCTGACTGGGGATCAGGACAGAACAGTCTCCTATCTGCACCGCTGGTGTCACGTCCTGACCATAGTAAGATGTTATTTTCTATAGTAGAGTAGGTCAGTTGTCTAGGTCTCAGTAAGGAACTCCCCTCACCTGGTTGTCTAGGTCTCAGTAAGGAACTCCCCTCACCTGGTTGTCTAGGTCTCAGTAAGGAACTCCCCTCACCTGGTTGTCTAGGTCTCAGTAAGGAACTCACCTCACCTGGTTGTCTAGGTCTCAGTAAGAAACTCCCCTCACCTGGTTGTCTAGGTCTCAGTAAGGAACTCCCCTCACCTGGTTGTCTAGGTCTCAGTAAGGAACTCCCCTCACCTGGTTGTCTAGGTCTCAGTAAGGAACTCCCCTCACCTGGTTGTCTAGGTCTCAGTAAGGAACTCTCCTCACCTGGTTGTCTTGGTGTCAGTAAGGAACTCCCCTCACCTGGTTGTCTAGGTCTCAGTAAGGAACTCCCCTCACCTGGTTGTCTAGGTCTCAGTAAGGAACTCTCCTCACCTGGTTGTCTAGGTCTCAGTAAGGAACTCCCATCACCTGGTTGTTTAGGTCTCAGTAAGGAACTCCCCTCACCTGGTTGTCTAGGTCTCAGTAAGGAACTCTCCTCACCTGGTTGTCTAGGTCTCAGTAAGGAACTCCCCTCACCTGGTTGTCTAGGTCTTAGTAAGGAACTCCCCTCACCTGGTTGTCTAGGTCTCAGTAAGGACCTCCCCTCACCTGGTTGTCTAGGTCTCAGTAAGGAACTCCCTTCACCTGGTTGTCTATGTCTCAGTAAGGAACTCCCCTCACCTGGTTGTCTAGGTCTCAGTAAGGAACTCCCCTCACCTGGTTGTCTATGTCTCAGTAAGGAACTCCCCTCACCTGGTTGTCTAGGTCTCAGTAAGGAACTCCCCTCACCTGGTTGTCTAGGTCTCAGTAAGGAACTCTCCTCACCTGGTTGTCTTGGTGTCAGTAAGGAACTCCCCTCACCTGGTTGTCTAGTTCTCAGTAAGGAACTCCCCTCACCTGGTTGTCTAGGTCTCAGTAACGACCTCCCCTCACCTGGTTGTCCAGGTCTTAAAAGGGAAAAAAACTAAAACCTGCAGACACTATGCCCTCCATGGAATAAGTTTGACACCGCTGCTTTAAACCCTAAAGAGAATCCCTGGGCACATCTCAAATGGTACCCTATTCCCTATATAGTTCACTACTTTTGACAAGATACCATCAATAGGGTGCCATTTGGGACACTATCTGTGTTTAGCATGACGCCAGATTACCTATGTAAATAAAGCATCTGATATTTATGATGACACCGTGTTTCCTGGACAGAAGATATTCATCAATCATACACAAAACTGGATGCTGCCTTCATTAATACAACGGGATGCTCCTTTCATTAATACAACTGGATGCTGCTTTCATTAACACAACTGGATGCTGCTTTCATTAATACAACTAGATGCTATGTCAGGCTAGAGACCAGACAGTGGGCAGGGCTGACACACAGCTGAAACCCTGATGTACAGATGGCAGAGGAGGAAATATTCAGTCACTCGTGGAGGACAGTGGAAGTACATTTAAAACTCTTCTTTATTATTAATACCAGCACGTTTTGGCATGCTGTCTTCATCAGGGTTTTTGTTGTCAGACTATATACCACTATGCAGACTATGGTGGCCTACTGTGGTGGCTAATTTCTGCATTACCAAATGAGGAGAGTTACAAACTTCACACACCAGTCAGAGTTATACTTAAACTACATCTTTAATAATTAAGAGCTTTTGCAAAAGCACTTTGACTTTCAATGATGCGTCATTTCTAATGAACCATTGAAAAGTGACAACACAAAAGTACAAAGATCTTTTATAGCCAAGATACACCCCTCTCAACCTACATGACGAACCACAGATCTTAGAAAAACAGTTCACAAAGGGACCTTATACTTGAGAGAGGAGTATCCCATAGACAGATAGCATTCGCTATAAATTATCATTCAGTTTGGTCCCCAAGACGAGGTTCTAATCTCGTTCCTGGTACTTCATAGTAGAAAAACACCAATTCATCCAATGGCATAAATCAACTCTAGATACTCCCATCTCAAGTAAACCCCCTCTTGACTCCTGGACAAGCTCACTGAGGGGAGTGACTTGCGCACAGACATTGTGGAGGCAAGTAATTGGTTCCCCATTAATCACGCCATCCCTTCACATGGTTTAAGAATAGGTAAAGACACATTCACATATGAAGACAATGTTCCATCCTGTCCTCTTCCCTTTACTGATATTCTGCATAGCACCAGGGACATGTAAAAGACAAGCCTGACCTCTCCCCTCTCTGGGCCCCAAGTGACTGAGCCCCAGCTAAGGGAAAAGTGCAATTGCCAACATTCATTATCCAAAGGGATACATTCTAATGACAAGTATCTCACATAAGCATATTATGCAAATTAATTGTCTATGTTACCCAACTAATTCTGATTCATCCACCACTACCCTGTCTGAAGTCTGGTGTACAGATGGTAGAGAGATGCTGTTCCAATCAATATGTTACATCATCGTTTTCCTTTCATACACCTGCCTTGTTGTTCAGTCCTGTAGCACAGTCAGATGCTATAATACAATCATATTCACCATCACACCTGTGAACTGATAGTTGATGAACGGTGGTAGTATGAAGGACATGCCCCCCCACCCCTACTCCACTCAGGAGACACAGTGCGTGCCACAGTCCCACCTCTCAACACTCTCACCCTGGCTAAGCTGATTCAATCACTTACACTGCTGGTCTATGGAGTACAGGGCCAAGGGACTCTCTCCAGCGCTATCGCTAGTTACCTAATGATATGCATTGGAGAAAGCTAATTCTATTAGCGTCGATTCGCGGTGGGCACGATGAGAATGGAGGACGCTTCAACAGCACACTCTGGATGCATCTCAAATGGCACCCTATTCCCTATGTAGTGGACTACTTTTGATCAGAGCCCTATGGCACCCTTTTCCCTATGTAGTGCACTACTTTTGACCAGAGCCCTATGAGAATAGGGTGTCATTTGGGCAGCATGTTAGCACCGCAACACTAGGACGCTCGACTTCCGACGAGCCATTAAACAGGCAAAAAGTCAATACAGGACTAAGATCAAATCCTACTACGCCGTCTCAGACACTCGACGGATGTGGCAGGGCTTGCAAACTATCACGAATTACAAAGAGAAACCCAACCACGAGCTGCCCAGCGACGCAAGCCTACCAGACGAGCTGAATGCCTACTATGCTCGCTTCGAGGCAAGCAAAACTGAACCACGCATGAGAGCACCAGCTTTTCCGGATGATTGTGTGATCTCGCTCTCCGGAGCTGATGTAATACCTTTAAACAGGTTAACATTAAAAAACAGGAAGTGTAGTCAGAGATTGTGATGACCAGCTGTCAAGTGTCTTCACTGACATTTTCAAGCCAGCCACTACTCACCCTTGGGCTGCTCTTTACTCTCTACAATCTGAACCTGTCTCTCTCTCTCTCTCCCAGGGCACTTCGCATCCCCAGCTGCAGTTAACACACAGTGTTTTTCTCTATCTCAACTTTACACTCCCTCTGATCATGCCCTCCTGCACATCTTCCTTTTTTACAGTGCTGCAACATGTCTGAATCCTTGGCACCTAAAGCACCGTACCGGGTTCGGAACATAGGCCCTCACAGAATAGCAAATATAACCATAACCTGACATTATCAGGTGGAAACTCTGTGTCAAAGCTCAACAAAAGAGACAGGGTATTGCCACCTGGTTTACATCTCACCAAACGGTGGGTGTATTGCCAAACACCAGGAAAATTATTTTTCATCTGATCAAGCCCTCTGATCACTATTGTGAGCGACGTCCTGCTTCTGGGCGAAGGTCTGTACTTACTGCCAACACACACACACACACACACACACACACACACACACACACACACACACACACACACACACACACACACACACACACACATACACACACCCCATACGCTGCTGCTACTGTCTATTATCTATCCTGTTTCCTAGTCACTTTACCGCTACCTATATGTACAGCACAGAGCCTTCAGAAATAATTCAGAACCCTTTACTTTTTCTACATTTTGTTGTTACAGCCTGAATTGAAAATGTATTAAATTGAGATTGTGTGTCAATGGCCTACACACAATACCCCATAATGTCAAAGTGGAATTATGTTTTTGGAAATGTAAAAATATATATATATATATATTGAGTCAGTAAGTATTCAACCACTTTGTTATGCCAAGTTTTAAATAAGTTCAGGAGTAAAAATGTGCTTAACAAGTCACCTTAATAAGTTGCATGGACTCAACGTGTGTGCAATCAAATCAAACTTTATTTGTCACATGCGCCGAATACAACAAGTGTAGACCGTGAAATGCTTACTGACAAGCCCTTAACCAACAGGTGTAGACCTCACAGTGAAATGCTTACTGACAAGCCCTTAACCAACAGGTGTAGACCTCACAGTGAAATGTTTACTGACCAGCCCTTAACCAACAGGTGTAGACCTCACAGTGAAATGTTTACTGACCAGCCCTTAACCAACAGGTGTAGACCTCACAGTGAAATGCTTACTGACAAACCCTTTAACCAACAGGTGTAGACCGTGAAATGCTTACTGACCAGCCCTTAACCAACAGCGCAGTTCCAGAAGAGTTAAGAAAATATTTACCAAATAGACTAAAGTAAAAAATAATAAAAAAGTAACACAATAAAATAACAATAACGAGGCTATATACAGGGGGTACCGGTACCGAGTCCGTGTGTGGGGGTACAGGTTAATTTGGGAATATAGGTAGGGGTGAAGTGACTATGAATAGATAATAAACAGCGAGTAGCAGCAGTGTGCAAAACAAATGGGGGAGGGCGGGGGGGTCAATGTACTGTAAATAGTCCGGTGGCCATTTGATGAATTGATGAATCTTATGGCTTGGGGGAAGAAGCTGTTAAGACCTATTAAGGCTCGGGGGGAGTGTTTGGAAGTTCAGATGAATGACGTTCCCAAAGTAAACTGCCTGTTACTCAGGCCCAGAAGCCAGGATATGCATATAATTGGTAGCATTGGATAGAAATCACTCTGAAGTTTCTAAAATGGTTAAAATAATGTATGTGAGTATAGCAGAACTGATATGGCAGGTGAAAACCCAAGGAAATTCCATCCAGAATTTTTTTGTTGTTGGTCACAGGACCCAGATTGCAGTTCCTATGGCTTCCACTAGATGTCAACAGTCTTTAGAAAGAAATGAACAGTTGTAGTTTATCCAAGTGTTGTAGTTTATAGTTGTAGTTTATCCAAGTGTCCCCCATTAGAAAACTAGTCTTGTTGCGCACGTGAATGAGGTGCGCGCTCTTTGTTATTTATCTTCCCTATTGAACATACTACTCTCCGGCTTAAATATTATTGTTTATTTAGATATTAGAATACCTGAGGATTAATTAGAAACATCGTTTGACTTGTTTGGACGAACTTTATCGGTAACTTTTTGGATTCGTTTGTATGTATGTTGAACGAGTGGATTACTGAATCAAGCGCACCAACTAAACAGACGTTTTTGGGATATAAAGAAGAACTTTATCGAACAAAACAACCATTTGTTGTGTAGCTGGGACCCTTAGGATTGCAAACAGAGGAAGATCTTCAAAGGTAAGTGATTTATTTTATCGCTATTTGGGATTTTGTGACGCCTGTGCTGGTTTGGAAAAGTATTTTGATGTGGGGCGCTGTCCTCAGATAATCACATGGTATGCTTTCGCCGTAAAGCCTTTTTGAAATCTGACAATGCGGTTGGATTAACAAGAAGTTAAGCTTTTAAACGATATAAGACACTTGTATTTTCATAAATGTTTAATATTACGATTTTTGTATTTTGAATTTCGCGCTCTGCAATTTCACCGGATGTTGTCGTAGTGGCACACTAGCGGGACACCATTTACATTACATTTACATTTACGTCATTTAGCAGACGCTCTTATCCAGAGCCCCAGTACATCACTGGGGCCAAGCTTCCTGCCATCCAGGACCTCTATAACAGGCATTGTCAGAGGAAAGCCCATAAAATTGTCAGAGACTCCAGTCACCCAAGTCATAGACTGTTTTCTCTGCTACTGTACGGCAATCGGTGCCGGAGCGCCAAGTGTAGGACCAAAAGGCTTCTTGGGATCGGTGAAACTATTTGTGACAATATGTAATGTGATTTTAAACTGTTTAATGAAATAGAATCCAATTCCCTTTGGAGTTTAACTAAGTCGTTGGCCAGCCCCGTGAGCACAGACATTGATCTGGCATCATGGGACAGCCCCTTTCTACTGTTACGAATATAAACCCCACCTGGAGGAATTCCCTACAGACCAAGCGTACCTCGATTCCCGAGAGGGCTAAGGTTTGAGTAGAGACCATGCGTACCTCGATTCCCGAGAGGGCTAAGGTTTGAGTAGAGACCATGCGTACCTCGATTCCCGAGAGGGCTAAGGTTTGAGTAGAGACCATGCGTACCTCGATTCCCGAGAGGGCTAAGGTTTGAGTAGAGACCATGCGTACCTCGATTCCCGAGAGGGCTAAGGTTTGAGTAGAGACCAAGCGTACCTCGATTCCCGAGAGGGCTAAGGTTTGAGTAGAGACCAAGCGTACCTCGATTCCCGAGAGGGCTAAGGTTTGAGTAGAGACCATGCGTACCTCGATTCCCGAGAGGGCTAAGGTTTGAGTAGAGACCATGCGTACCTCGATTCCCGAGAGGGCTAAGGTTTGAGTAGAGACCATGCGTACCTCGATTCCCGAGAGGGCTAAGGTTTGAGTAGAGACCATGCGTACCTCGATTCCCGAGAGGGCTAAGGTTTGAGTAGAGACCATGCGTACCTCGATTCCCGAGAGGGCTAAGGTTTGAGTAGAGACCAAGCGTACCTCGATTCCCGAGAGGGCTAAGGTTTGAGTAGAGACCATGCATTCCTCAGTTGTTGAATTCCTAACCAAACCACGTGGAACATTGGCTACTCTGGTGGAAATGGTTATTAAACTCTGAGACTATCGATATCAACAGAATAAGAGCAAATCTTCGATACTAATTACTAGTCTGCAGCTAGAATTTATGTCGACCTGGAATGCGAAGACCGACAACCACCGAAACATCTATTCTACAAGATCATTTCTGAATGGGACTCTGAAGTATCCATTCTAACAACCAAAGACTTCATGGGAGAGAGAGAGAGAGAAGTTAAGATGAACTTTCCAACAGAAAGACGGACGATTCCAACAGAGATCATGACGACACACTGAGCGTAAATATATATATTGATTGCAAGGTATTCCCGAATGAGTGAGCGTTCATGTGCAAAGGATTAGTATTTCAATTATTATAATTATCAACTGTGTACAGTTGTGGCCAAAAGTTTTGAGAATGACCCAGATATTAATTTTCACAAAGTCTGCTGCCTCAGTTTGTATGATGACAATTTGCATATACTCCAGAATGTTATGAAGAGGGATCAGATGAATTGCATTTAATTGCAAAGTCCCTCTTTGCCATGCAAATGAACTGAATCCCCCAAAAAACATTTCCACTGCATTTCAGCCCTGCCACAAAAGGACCAGCTGACATCATGTCAGTGATTCTCTCTTTAACACAGGTGTACGTGTTGACGAGGACAAGGCTGGAGATCACTCTGTCATGCTGATTGAGTTCGAATAACAGACTGGAAGCTTCAAAAGGAGGGTGGTGCTTGGAATCATTGTTCTTCCTCGGTCAAGCATGGTTACCTGCAAGGAAACACGTGTCGTCATCATTGCTTTGCACAAAAAGGGCTTCACAGGCAAGGATATTGCTGCCAGTATGATTGCACCTAAATCAACCATTTATCGTATCATCAAGAACTTCAAGGAGAGCGGTTCAATTGTTGTGAAGAAGGCTTCAGGGCGCCCAAGAAAGTCCAGCAAGCGCTAGGACCGTCTCCTAAAGTTGATTCAGCTGCGTGATCGGGGCACCACCAGTACAGAGCTTTTTCAGGAATGGCAGCAGGCAGGTGTGAGTGCATCTGCACGCACAGTGAGGCAGACTTTTGGAGGATGGCCTGGTGTCAAGAAGGGCAGCAAAGAAGCCACTTCTCTCCAGGAAAAATATCAGAGACAGACTGATATTCGGCTCGGGGAACAAAACATCTATATTTTGGGTCCATGGCCAGGAAACTCCCCAGACCTTAATCCCATTGAGAACTTGAGAACCTCCTCAAGAGACGGGTGGACAAACAAAAAGTTATACCAGAATGGGCTGCCATCAGTCAGGATGTGGCCCAGAATGGGCTGCCATCAGTCAGGATGTGGCCCAGAATGGGCTGCCATCAGTCAGGATGTGGCCCAGAATGGGCTGCCATCAGTCAGGATGTGGCCCAGAATGGGCTGCCATCAGTCAGGATGTGGCCCAGAATGGGCTGCCATCAGTCAGGATGTGGCCCAGAATGGGCTGCCATCAGTCAGGATGCGGCCCAGAATGGGCTGCCATCAGTCAGGATGTGGCCCAGAATGGGCTGCCATCAGTCAGGATGTGGCCCAGAATGGGCTGCCATCAGTCAGGATGTGGCCCAGAATGGGCTGCCATCAGTCAGGATGTGGCCCAGAATGGGCTGCCATCAGTCAGGATGTGGCCCAGAAGTTAATCGACAGCATGCCAGGGCGGATTGCAGAGGTCTTGAAAAAGAAGGGTCAACACTGCAAATATTGACTCTTTTCATCAACTTTATGTAATTGTCAATAAAAGCTTTTGACACTTATGAAATGCTTGTAATTATACTTCAGTATTCCATAGTAACATCTGACAAAAATATCTAAAGACACTGAAGCAGCAAACTTTGTGGAAATTAATATTTGTGTCATTCTCAAAACTGTCGCGCCCTTCTCAGTCCCTTTTGTCTAACAAGCCGCCACGCCGGTTTAGCCCACTAGGGCACAACCCCCTTTCATTTCCTTGTAACCATATCTACTGTTTGTTTTTTATTTCTGTGATTTATTAGTTAGTTTGTAAATAAATTATTAAGACAATTGATGTATGGATGATTCATAGTGAAGGCTTGGTTCGTGCAGATAACCAACAATTTAAGACGTTTGGAATGAGACTAACGTGAGGTAAAGAATAATTCATTAATTTGAAGACTAATTGATCAGATATTAAAATATCAGAAAAGTTATATTAGGAAAATTATAATTTTGTAATCTGAAGATTTTCCTTGGTGCCCCGACTTCCTAGTTAATAACATTTACATGATTAGTTTAATCACGTAATAATAATTACAGAGAATTGATTTGATAAAATAACAGTCTTCAATTTAATGATGCCAAAGACACAACACCATGTTAATTTGACTCATTTGACTATTCACTGCGTATTTATTTTTTATATTTTTTTAATATTTATTTTATTTTTAAATCTTTAACTCTGCATTGCATAGGAGAGGAGAGGAGAGGAGAGGAGAGGAGAGGAGAGGAGAGGAGAGGAGAGGAGAGGAGAGGAGATGAGAGGAGAGGAGAGGAGAGGAGAGGAGAGGAGAGGAGAGGAGGAGAAAGGAGAGAGGAGAGGAGAGGAGAGGAGAGGAGAGGCGAAGAGAGGAGAGGAGAGGAGAGGAGAGGAGAGGAGAGGAGAGGAGAGGAGAGGAGAGGAGGAGAAAGGAGAGAGGAGAGGAGAGGAGAGGAGAGGAGAGGAGAGGAGAGGAGAGGAGAGGAGAGGAGAGGAGAGGAGAGGAGAAGAGAAGAG
>NW_021822178.1:389403-401903 GCF_901001165.1 Salmo trutta | reverse complement strand
TCTTGCAAATGCGCGTTACATTTGCAATATTGCGCGTTACGTTTGCAATATGATTCAATGGGCATTTAGCATCACAAATTTAGGCATGCTCAAAAATACTGCAGAAATGCATTATTGACTGGCTCGATGAACTCGGGATGGCCGGGCAGTGACTGTGGTTCCTCTCCATTGCTCGTCACCCAGCAGTCAGCGTCCATCAGTCAATTAGATGTCATTTTGACACCAAACTGATAGCATCTGACACCAAATCCACTTTTTCCAACTCGTATAGAAGCCAACTATCACATATGTCAGAGAAGGCCCATAATTCACAGTGCTTTCAATTTTAACCATAAAAAAACCTAAAACACATAGTTACGTTATAGCTGCGGGTCCAGCTCTGACATTATGTGTAGGCCTATGTGAGGCGACCCCGAATCCCAAGTTTCGGCTCGATAGGTCATTCGGTGCCCGAGCAATGGCCTAATTGGTGCTGAAAATCCACTTTTTCAGGGCGTTACTACGGGGCCCCTGAATGAGCTATCGGACAGAGACACTGGGGTCCGTCTCTATGGGCCGAGGCGGTTTCAATGCACCTAGTCTTGCGACTCTGGGACATTTCTACATGTCGCCATGTCCGTGATATTCAAAATGAATTGAAAATATTGCAAATGTACGAGGCGGTTTCTCGGTCAGAGAACCTTCTAGAGCCCCATAAATCACCGTGCACTATCGACTTGAGCTCTAGAACAGGTTTCTAAAATTTCGGAGCTCTAGGTCTGACGGTTCTTGAATCGTTTGAACGAAAGTAACTATTGAAGGCGGTATAAGCCTCTAAGCCCCATACTATGTACCTATGGCCAAATTGTGTGTGTGTTTTTGTTTTTTTTGCAAAAAGAATAGACACACGTTGTCTTTGGGGTAGGCATATACAGAATCCTGAATATGAAGTCTCTACCTTAAGAATTGACTGAGAAACAGATGGTTGAGTTGCGTGATTTTCACTATCTGCAGGTGGCAATATGACAATAGCTCTTGGGTGTTTTTAACCACTTCCGGTTGTCACAGGAAGCTGTTGCTTCACACACGTTGTCTTTGGGGTAGAAATAAACAGAATCCTGAATAAGAAGTCTCTACCTTAAGAATTGACTGAGAAACAGATGGTTGAGTTGCATGATTTTCACTATGCGCACGTAATATGACAATAGCTCTTGGGTGTTTTTAACCACTTCCGGTTGTCACAGGAAGCTCTTGCTTCACACACGTTGTCGTTGGGGTAGACAGAAACAGAATCCTGAATAAGAAGTCTCTACCTTAAGAATTGACTGAGAAACAGATGGTTGAGTTGCGTGATTTTCACTATCTGCAGGTGGCAATATGACAATAGCTCTAGGCTATTTTAAACCACTTCCGGTTGTCACAGGAAGCTCTTGCTTCACACACGTTGTCTTTGGGGTAGACATAAACGGAATCCTGAATAAGAAGTCTCTACCTTAAGAATTGACTGAGAAACAGATGGTTGAGTTGCGTGATTTTCACTATGCGCACGTAATATGACAATAGCTCTTGGGTGATTTTAACCACTTCCGGTTGTCACAGGAAGCTCTTGCTTCACACACGTTGTCTTTGGGGTAGACATAAACGGAATCCTGAATAAGAAGTCTCTACCTTAAGAATTGACTGAGAAACAGACGGTTGAGTTGCGTGATTTTCACTATGCGCACGTAATATGACAATAGCTCTTGGGTGATTTTAACCACTTCCGGTTGTCACAGGAAGCTCTTGCTTCACACACGTTGTCTTTGGGGTAGACATAAACGGAATCCTGAATAAGAAGTCTCTACCTTAAGAATTGACTGAGAAACAGATGGTTGAGTTGCGTGATTTTCACTATCTGCAGGTGGCAATATGACAATAGCTCTTGGGTGTTTTTAACCACTTCCGGTTGTCACAGGAAGCTGTTGCTTCACACACGTTGTCTTTGGGGTAGACATAAACAGAATCCTGAATAAGAAGTCTCTACCTTAAGAATTGACTGAGTAACAGATGGTTGAGTTGCGTGATTTTCACTATATGCAGGTTGTCCATATGACAATAGCTCTAGGCTGTTTTAACCACTTCCCGTTGTCACAGGAAGTTCTTACTCAACACACGTTGTCTTTGGGGTAGACATAAACAGAATCCTGAATAAGAAGTCTCTACCTTAAGAATTGACTGAGAAACAGATGGTTGAGTTGCGTGATTTTCACTATGCGCACGTAATATGACAATAGCTCTTGAGTGATTTTAACCACTTCCGGTTGTCACAGGAAGCTCTTGCTTCACACACGTTGTCTTTGGGGTAGACATAAACGGAATCCTGAATAAGAAGTCTCTACCTTAAGAATTGACTGAGAAACAGATGGTTGAGTTGCATGATTTTCACTATGCGCACGTAATATGACAATAGCACTTGGGTGATTTTAACCACTTCCGGTTGTCACAGGAAGCTCTTGCTTCACACACGTTGTCTTTGGGGTACACATAAACAGAATCATGAATAAGAAGTCTCTACCTTAAGAATTGACTGAGTAACAGATGGTTGAGTTGCGTGATTTTCACTATATGCAGGTTGACCAAATGACAATGGCTCTAGGCTGTTTTAACCACTTCCCGTTGTCACAGGAAGTTCTTACTCAACACACGTTGTCTTTGGGGTAGACATAAACAGAATCCTGAATAAGAAGTCTCTACCTTAAGAATTGACTGAGTAACAGATGGTTGAGTTGCGTGATTTTCACTATATGCAGGTTGACCATATGACAATAGCTCTTGGCTGTTTTTAACAACTTCCGGTTGTCACAGGAAGCTCTTACTTCACACACGTTGTCTTTGGGGTAGACATAAACAGAATCCTGAATATGAAGTCTGTACCTTAAGAATTGACTGAGTAACAGATGGTTGAGTTGCGTGATTTTCACTATCTGCAGGTGGCAATATGACAATAGCTCTTGGGTGTTTTTAACCACTTCCGGTTGTCACAGGAAGCTGTTGCTTCACACACGTTGTCTTTGGGGTAGACATAAACAGAATCCTGAATAAGAAGTCTCTACCTTAAGAATTGACTGAGAAACAGATGGTTGAGTTGCGTGATTTTCACTATGCGCACTTAATATGACAATAGCTCTAGGCTGTTTTAACCACTTCCCGTTGTCACAGGAAGTTCTTACTCAACACATGTTGTCTTTGGGGTAGACATAAACAGAATCCTGAATAAGAAGTCTCTACCTTAAGAATTGACTGAGAAACAGATGGTTGAGTTGCGTGATTTTCACTATGCGCACGTAATATGACAATAGCTCTTGGGTGATTTTAACCACTTCCGGTTGTCACAGGAAGCTCTTGCTTCACACACGTTGTCTTTGGGGTAGACATAAACAGAATCCTGAATAAGAAGTCTCTACCTTAAGAATTGACTGAGTAAAAGATGGTTGAGTTGCGTGATTTTCACTATCTGCAGGTGGCAATATGACAATAGCTCTTGGGTGTTTTTAACCACTTCCGGTTGTCACAGGAAGCTCTTGCTTCACACACGTTGTCTTTGGGGTAGACAGAAACAGAATCCTGAATAAGAAGTCTCTACCTTAAGAATTGACTGAGTAACAGATGGTTGAGTTGCGTGATTTTCACTATCTGCAGGTGGCAATATGACAATAGCTCTTGGGTGTTTTTAACCACTTCCGGTTGTCACAGGAAGCTGTTGCTTCACACACGTTGTCTTTGGGGTAGACATAAACAGAATCCTGAATAAGAAGTCTCTACCTTAAGAATTGACTGAGAAACAGATGGTTGAGTTGCGTGATTTTCACTATATGCAGGTTGACCATATGACAATAGCTCTAGGCTGTTTTAACCACTTCCCGTTGTCACAGGAAGCTATTGCTTCACACACGTTGTCCTTGGGGTACATATAAACAGAATCCTGAATAAGAAGTCTCTACCTTAAGAATTGACTGAGTAACAGATGGTTGAGTTGCGTGATTTTCACTATGCGCACGTAATATGACAATGGCTCTTGGGTGATTTTAACCACTTCCGGTTGTCACAGGAAGCTCTTGCTTCACACACGTTGTCCTTGGGGTACATATAAACAGAATCCTGAATAAGAAGTCTCTACCTTAAGAATTGACTGAGTAACAGATGGTTGAGTTGCGTGATTTTCACTATGCGCACGTAATATGACAATGGCTCTTGGGTGATTTTAACCACTTCCGGTTGTCACAGGAAGCTCTTGCTTCACACACGTTGTCGTTGGGGTAGACAGAAACAGAATCCTGAATAAGAAGTCTCTACCTTAAGAATTGACTGAGTAACAGATGGTTGAGTTGCGTGATTTTCACTATCTGCAGGTGGCAATATGACAATAGCTCTTGGGTGTTTTTAACCACTTCCGGTTGTCACAGGAAGCTGTTGCTTCACACACGTTGTCTTTGGGGTAGACATAAACAGAATCCTGAATAAGAAGTCTCTACCTTAAGAATTGACTGAGAAACAGATGGTTGAGTTGCGTGATTTTCACTATGCGCACTTAATATGACAATAGCTCTTGGGTGTTTTTAACCACTTCCAGTTGTCACAGGAACCTTAGAATCGACACAGGTAGACCTCACAGTAGCCTGATGGATTGTTGTAGAAGACAGGTTCATAAGGCATTCATAACCCACATAGGCTTCAGGTTGAATTTTGGAGAATAGTCTATGTGTTCCTATGGGGAGAGAAGTCATTGCACACAGTTTGATCTAAACACCTTCTTTTCACTGTGAAGGGTTAATGCCACAGGGTCAAGGTTGGCTTGCACAGATCGGGAGGACCTCAGGAACGCTCCTGGTTCCTCTCCATCGCTCGTTGTGTTGATTTCATCATGTCACCTTTGGTGACATTTTTTGCTGTTGAATCATATTGCAAATACACGGATGCGCATTTGCAATATGATTCAATTGGCATTTAGCATCACAACTTTGGCATGCTCAAAACCACTGCAGAAATGCATAATTGACTGTCCCGATGAACTGGGGATGGCCGTGCAGTGACTGTGGTTCCTCTCCATCGCTCGTTGTGTTGATTTCATCATGTCAACTTTGGTGATGTTTTTTGCTGTTGAATCATGTTGCAAATGCGCGTTACATTTGCAATATTCCATGTTACGTTTGCAATATGATTCAATGGGCATTTAGCATCACAAATGTGGCATGCTCAAAACCACTGCAGAAATGCATAATTGACTGTCCCGATGAACTGGGGATGGCCGTGCAGTGACTGTGGTTCCTCTCCATCGCTCGTTGTGTTGATTTCATCATGTCAACTTTGGTGATGTTTTTTGCTGTTGAATCATGTTGCAAATGCGCGTTACATTTGCAATATTCCATGTTACGTTTGCAATATGATTCAATGGGCATTTAGCATCACAAATGTGGCATGCTCAAAACCACTGCAGAAATGCATAATTGACTGTCCCGATGAACTGGGGATGGCCGTGCAGTGACTGTGGTTCCTCTCGATCGCTCGTTGTGTTGATTTCATCATGTCAACTTTGGTGATATTTTTTTCTGTTGAATCATGTTGCAAATGCGCGTTACATTTGCAATATTGCGTGTTACGTTTGCAATATGATGCAATGGGCATTTAGCATCACAACTTTGGCATGCTCAAAACCACTGCAGAAATGCATAATTGACTGTCCCGATGAACTGGTGATGGCCGGGCAGTGACTGTGGTTCCTCTCCATGGCTTGATGGTGACATGAGAGAAGTGGGATTGTCGTTTTTTAGCAATTTTTTTGAAAAATGTCCAAAATGACTAGGTGCGCCCCATACTGGATGGGCACTGATGGAAGGTGCTCACTACCCAACCGTGCACCCCTTGCACCACCCTAAAGGCATTTAAAACCATTCTAAAAAATTACTCCTGGTAACCCATTTCGGGTCACCATGTGCACTGATGCGCATTTGCAATATGATTCAATGGGCCTCAACATCACGAATTTGGCATGCTTAAAAACACTGCAGAAATGCAAAATTAACTGTCCCGATGAACTGGTGATGGCCGGGCAGTGACTGTGGTTCCTCTCCATGGCTTGATGGTGACATGAGAGAAGTGGGATTGTCGTTTTTTAGCAATTTTTTTGAAAAATGTCCAAAATGACTAGGGGCGCCCCATACTGGATGGGCACTGATGGAAGGTGCTCCCTACCCAACCGTGCACCCCTTGCACCCTCTAAAGGCATTTAAAAGCCTTCTAAAAAATTACTCCTGGTAACCCATTTCGGGTCACCATGTGCACTGATGCGCATTTGCAATATGATTCAATGGGCCTCAACATCACGAATTTGGCATGCTTAAAAACACTGCAGAAATGCAAAATTAACTGTCCCGATGAACTGGTGATGGCCGGGCAGTGACTGTGGTTCCTCTCCATGGCTTGATGGTGACATGAGAGAAGTGGGATTGTTGTTTTTTAGCAATTTTTTTTGAAAAATGTCCAAAATGACTAGGGGCGCCCCATACTGGATGGGCACTGATGGAAGGTGCTCCCTACCCAACCGTGCACCCCTTGCACCCTCTAAAGGCATTTAAAACCATTCTAAAAAATTACTCCTGGTAACCCATTTCGGGTCACCATGTGCACTGATGCGCATTTGCAATATGATTCAATGGGCCTCAACATCACGAATTTGGCATGCTCAAAAACACTAAAGATATGCAAAATTGACTGTCCCGATGAACTGGGGATGGCCGGGCAGTGACTGTGGTTCCTCTCAATGGCTTGATGGTGACATGAGAGAAGTGGGATTGTCGTTTTTTAGCAATTTTTTTGAAAAATGTCCAAAATGACTAGGGGCGCCCCATACTGGATGGGCACTGATGGAAGGTGCTCCCTACCCAACCGTGCACCCCTTGCACCCTCTAAAGGCATTTAAAACCCTTCTAAAAAATTACTCCTGGTAACCCATTTCGGGTCACCATGTGCACTGATGCGCATTTACAATATGATTCAATGGGCCTCAACATCACGAATTTGGCATGCTCAAAAACACTAAAGATATGCAAAATTGACTGTCCCGATGAACTGGGGATGGCCGGGCAGTGACTGTGGTTCCTCTCTATCGCTCATTGTGTTGATTTCATCATGTCAACTTTGGTGATATTTTTGCTGTTGAGTCATATTGCAAACGCACGTTACGTTTGCAATATAGCGCGTTACGTTTGCAATATGATTTAATGGGCATTTAGTATCACAAATGTGGCATGCTCAAAAATACTGCAGAAATGCATAATTGACTGGCCTGATGAACTGGGGATGGCCGGGCAGTGACTGTGGTTCCTCTCTGTCGCTCATTGTGTTGATTTCATCATGTCAACTTTGGTGATATTTTCTGCTGTTGAATCATATTGCAAACGCACGTTACGTTTGCAATATAGCGCGTTACGTTTGCAATATGATTTAATGGGCATTTAGCATCACAAATTTAGGCATGCTCAAAAATACTGCAGAAATGCATAATTGACTGGCCCGATGAACTCGGGATGGCCGGGCAGTGACTGTGGTTAATCTCCATTGCTCGTCACCCAGCAGTCAGCGTCCATCAGTCAATTAGTTGTCATTCTGACACCAAACTGATAGCATCTGACACCAAATCCACTTTTTCCAACTCGTATAGAAGCCAACTATCACATATGTCAGAGAAGGCCCATAATTCACAGTGCTTTCAATTTTAACCATAAAAAAACCTAAAACACATAGTTACGTTATAGCTGCGGGTCCAGTTCTGACATTATGTGTAGGCCTATGTGAGGCGACCCCGAATCCCAAGTTTCGGCTCGATAGGTCATTTGGTGCCCAAGCAATGGCCTTAATTGGTGCTGAAAATCCACTTTTTCAGGGCGTTACTACGGGGTCCCTGAATGAGCTATCGGACAGAGACATTGGGGTCCGTCTCTACGGGCCGAGGCGGTTTCAATGCACCTAGTCTTGCGACTCTGGGACATTTCTAAATGTCGCCATGTCCGTGATATTGAAAATGAATTGAAAATATTGCAAATGTACGAGGTGGTTTCTCGGTCAGAGAACCTTCTAGAGCCCCATAAATCACCGTGCACTATCGACTTGAGCTCTAGAACAGGTTTCTAAAATTTCGGAGCTCTAGGTCTGACGGTTCTTGAATCGTTTCAACAAAAGTAACTATTGAAGGCGGTATAAGACTCTAAGCCCCACACTATGTCCCTATGGCCAAATTGTGTGTGTGTGTTTTTGTTTTTTTTGCAAAAAGAATAGACACACGTTGTCTTTGGGGTAGGCATATACAGAATCCTCAATATGAAGTCTCTACCTAAAGAATTGGCTGGATGACATAGGGTTGAGTTGCGTGATTTTCACTATATGCTGGTTGACCATATGACAATAGCTCTTTGCTGTTTTTAACAACTTCCGGTTGTCACAGGAAGCTCTTACTCAACACATGTTGTCTTTGGGTTAGACATAAACAGAATCCTGAATATGAAGTCTCTACCTTAAGAATTGACTGAATAACAGATGGTTGAGTTGCGTGATTTTCACTATATGCCGGTTGACCATATGACAATAGCTCTTGGCTGTTTTTAAGTACTTCCGGTTGTCACAGGAAGCTCTTGCTTCACACACGTTGTCTTTGGGGTATACATAAACAGAATCCTGAATATGAAGTCTCTACCTTAAGAATTGACTGAATGACAGATGGTTGAGTTGCGTGATTTTCACTATCTGCAGGTTGCTTATATGACAATAGCTCTAGGGTGATTTTAACATTTTCCGGTTGCTCCAGGAACCTTAGAATCGACACAGGTAGACCTCACAGTAGCCTGATGGATTGTTATAGAAGACAGGTTCATAAGGCATTCATAACCCACATAGACTTCAGGTTGAATTTAGGAGAATTGTCAATGTATTCCTATGGGGAGAGAAGTCATTGCACACAGTTTGATCTAAACACCTTCTTTTCACTGTGAAGGGTTAATGCCACAGGGTCAAGGTTAGGCTTGCACAGATCGGGAGGACCCCAGGAACGCTCCTGAGGTTGAATTGTGCTTCTAACCCTAATGGTTCTCTCACTGTCACCCATAAGCACTTGACATATTGGTGCAGGCCTCATTTTGGGCCTAGTTTTCTCACGGTCGCTGCGCTCATACCGAGCAAGCTACGGTCAAGCGGGGCGTCTCATTGAACTCGTCTCAGCCTAGAGATAATGGTAATGCCATTGCAGGCTCTTTGTGTCTTTAAGCACCGCACTGTGTCACTCCGTCCTCTCTGTGTGTGTGTTTGAGAGAGCTTTTCTTTGACATCTGATGGGATAAATGACTGATTTACAGTTCATGAGGGTTGCCTAGTCACACATATGAAGTTGTGGAAAGATCTGACCTTTTTAACCCTTCAAAGCAGCCCCTATGACACCATTATAAGGCATTTCTGGTTGACACAGGAATCTGAACGTTAGGCTCTTATAGAATATTGAGTTTTAAGTGTTTCTGTTAAGAACTGACTTATTTACAGAGGGTTGAACAAGTGTGTGTTGTTTCAGAAAATCACAGAAAATCACAGAAATCTCGCAGAGCTCCGAAACCTGCCTTAACGGACTCATCTGAACACGCTGCAACTGGATATGTAACTTTTTTGAAAAAAAAACCTCTTGTTGTTGAATATCACCAATGTGTCATTGTACAATTTCTCTGAAATGAACATTGGTAAATGCATGGTTCCTTTTCTCCTGACACCGTAGGCTCATGTAGTTTGATGTGAAGTGGTCAAATCAGCACTCTATTTTCCTCTTTGACTTTCAATCCCAGAAAAATAGCCTTAACTCGAAAAGCGTCGAGGCCTCGACTCCATCCTGTTCGGGGCCAACTGCCCATTATGCCAAACCCACGCAGACCGAGTTTCGTCTTCGAATTGTCTTCGGTTTAGGAGAAAAAGCCGTGTCGCATTTGGTGATATATGTTACATTTGCAATATGATTCCATACGCCCTCTCGTGGAATAATCCGGGACTGCAAGAAAATGACCAAAATTTGAAAATTTAATTAAACGGAAACCGAAGGTCCGAGAGACTTCGTTCGATGACTTCCTGGAAGATCCGGCCCCCGCGATCGGCCCGACGCCGTCCGCGGATTTATCGGACGTGGTCGGACGTCTAGTAAGGGAGGGTACATTTGCAACATGGACTTTCTCACTAACCATACGGATGGCGCACGCGACGTCCCTTCATGTATGAAATAGGTCTGAAAAAGTCCTTATTCCTAGAGTATGCCAAAGATTAAAGTTGGCATCCCTCAGGGCTTTTGGCAAGTCTGGGTTGCCTACTATAGGCGAGTGAGAACATATTTGGGAGGAAATGCCCAGGTATTTCTTACAGTCCCTCCACGCTAGTAGGGTGCTGTAAATCACCTTGTTTTGGCTATGTTGCCCACTTCACTAAAGTTATTAATGAATAGACCCAGTAGGTCCCAGTAGACCCCAGTAGACCACAGTAGGTCCCAGTAGGTCCCAGTAGACCCCAGTAGGTCCCAGTAGACCTCAGTAGACCCCAGTAGACCTCAGTAGACCCCAGTAGACCCCAGTAGACCCCAGTATGTCCCAGTAGACCCCAGTAGACCCCAGTAGGTCCCAGTAGACCCCAGTAGACCACAGTAGGTCCCAGTAGGTCCCAGTAGACCCCAGTAGGTCCCAGTACACCTCAGTAGTCCCCAGTAGAAACCCAGTAGACCCCAGTAGACCCCAGTAGACCCCAGTATGTCCCAGTAGACACCAGTAGGTCCCAGTACATCTCAGTAGTCCCCAGTAGACCCCAGTAGGTCCCAGTAGACCCCAGTAGACTCCAGTAGGTTCCAGTTGACCCCAGTAGGTCCCAGTAGGTCCCAGTAGACCCCAGTAGGTCCCAGTAGGTCCCAGTACACCCCAGTAGGTCCCAGTAGACCCCAGTAGGTCTCAGTAGACCCCAGTAGGTCCTAGTAGACCCCAGTAGACCCCAGCAGACCCCAGTAGGTCCCAGTAGACCCCAGTAGGTCCCAGTAGGTCCCAGTAGGTCCCAGTAGACCCCAGTAGGTCCCAGTAGACCCCAGTAGGTCCCAGTAGACCCCAGTAGACCCCAGTAGACCCCAGTAGGTCCCAGTAGACCCCAGTAGGTCCCAGTAGGTCCCAGTAGACCCCAGTAGGTCCCAGTAGACCCCAGTAGACCCCAGTAGGTCCCAGTAGACCCCAGTAGGTCCCAGTACACCTCAGTAGACCCCAGTAGGTCTACCCCTATGGGCCCTGGTCTAAAGTAGTGCACTACCCCTATGGCCCTGGTCTAAAGTAGTGCACTACCACTATGGGCCCTGGTCTAAAGTAGTGCACTACCCCTATGGGCCCTGGTCTAAAGTAGTGCACTACCCCTATGGGCCCTGGTCTAAAGTAGTGCACTACCCCTATGGGCCCTGGTCTAAAGTAGTGCACTACCCCTATGGGCCCTGGTCTAAAGTAGTGCACTACCCCTATGGGCCCTGGTCTAAAGTAGTGCACTACCCCTATGGGCCCTGGTCTAAAGTAGTGCACTACCACTATGGGCCCTGGTCTAAAGTAATTCACTACCCCTATGGGCCCTGGTCTAAAGTAGTGCACTACCCCTATGGCCCTGGTCAACAGTAGTGCACTACTCTATGGCCCTGGTCAACAGTAGTGCACTACTCTATGGCCCTGGTCAACAGTAGTGCACTATAATGAGAATAGGGTGCCATTTTGGGCACACTTGTCATTTTGGTTTGTCATCTAAAAGGGACTGCAGCTTGGAGCCACTTTTTTGCGTACCAAATAGCACCGTAGTGAACTACTTTAGACCAAAGCCCTATTCCCTATATAGTGCACTACTTTAGACCAGAGCCCTATTCCCTATATAGTGCACTACTTTAGACCAGAGCCCTATTCCCTATATAGTGAACTACTATAGACCAGAGTCCTATTCCCTATATAGTGCACTACTATAGACCAGAGCCCTATTCCCTATATAGTGCACTACTATAGACCAGGGCCCTATTCCCTATATAGTGCACTACTTTGACCAGAGCCCTATTCCCTATATAGTGAACTACTTTGACCAGAGCCCTATTCCCTATATAGTGCACTACTTTAGACCAGAGCCCTATTCCCTATATAGTGCACTACTATAGACCAGAGCCCTATTCCCTATATAGTACACTACTATAGACCAGAGCCCTATTCCCTATATAGTGCACTACTATAGACCTTTGGGAGATAGGGCGCCATTTGGTACCCAGTGTTGTCGAGGTTTATCTGAGGTGGCCAGTGCCATGCGTTGAGTAATGGCCTCTCTCCTGTTGGCTCTGCTCTCTCTCAGTAACCAGGATGGATATCTCCCTCTGACGAACACAAGGAAACTAATTCTCCATTTGGGCTCTGAGGAATCCAATCCAATACCAGCACAGATACAGCTGGGGACCAGCTGGTTTAGCTCCTGGATTA
>NW_021822178.1:371903-384403 GCF_901001165.1 Salmo trutta | reverse complement strand
ACCACAACACTACATAAAGAGAGACAACACAACACTACATAGAGACAACACAACACTACATAAAGAGAGACACCACAACACTACATAGAGAGAGACAACACAACACTACATAGAGACACCACAACACTACATAAAGAGAGACACCACAACACTACATAAAGAGAGACAACACAACACTACATAGAGACACCACAACACTACATAAAGAGAGACACCACAGCACTACATAAAGAGAGACAACACAACACTACATAGAGACAACACTACATAAAGAGAGACACCACAACACTACGAAGAGAGAGACAACACAACACTACATAAAGAGAGACAACACAACACTACATAAAGAGAGACAACACAACACTACATAAAGAGAGACAACACAACACTACATAAAGAGAGACAACACTACATAAAGAGAGACAACACTACATAAAGAGAGACTCCACAACACTACATGAAGAGAGACAACACTACATAAAGAGAGACAACACAACACTACATAGAGACAACACAACACTACATAGAGACAACACAACACTACATAGAGACAACACAACACTACATAAAGAAAGACACCACAACACTACATAGAGACAACACAACACTACATAGAGACAACACAACACTACATAAAGAAAGACACCACAACACTACATAAAGAGAGACAACACAACACTACATAAAGAGAGACAACACAACACTACATAGAGACAACACAACACTACATAGAGAGAGACAACACAACACTACATAAAGAGAGACAACACAACACTACATAAAGAGAGACAACACAACACTACATAAAGAGAGACACCACAACACTACATAAAGAGAGACGACACAACACTACATAAAGAGAGACAACACTACATAAAGAGAGACGACACAACACTACATAAAGAGAGACAACACAACACTACATAAAGAGAGACAACACAACACTACATAAAGAGAGACCTAAGACAACACTACATAAAGAGAGACAACACAACACTACATAAAGAGAGACAACACAACACTACATAAAGAGAGACACCACAACACTACATAAAGAGAGACACCACAACACTACATAAAGAGAAACACCACAACACTACATAGAGACAACACAACACTACATAGAGACAACACAACACTACATAAAGAAAGACACCACAACACTACATAAAGAGAGACAACACAACACTACATAAAGAGAGACAACACAACACTACATAGAGACAACACAACACTACATAGAGAGAGACACCACTACATAAAGAGAGACAACACAACACTACATAAAGAGAGACAACACAACACTACATAAAGAGAGACAACACAACACTACATAAAGAGAGACAACACTACATAAAGAGAGACAACACAACACTACATAAAGAGAGACAACACTACATAAAGAGAGACAACACAACACTACATAAAGAGAGACACCACAACACTACATAAAGAGAGACACCACAACACTACATAGAGAGAGACAACACAACACTACATAAAGAGAGACTCCACAACACTACATAAAGAGAGACAACACAACACTACATAAAGAGAGACAACACAACACTACATAAAGAGAGACAACACAGCACTACATAAAGAGAGACACCACAACACTACATAAAGAGAGACGACACTACACTACATAAAGAGAGACAACACAACCCTACATAAAGAGAGACAACACAACACTACATAAAGAGAGACAACACAACACTACATAAAGAGAGACACCACAACACTACATAAAGAGAGACGACACTACACTACATAAAGAGAGACACCACAACACTACATAAAGAGAGACAACACAACACTACATAAAGAGAGACACCACTACACTACATAAAGAGAGACAACACAACACTACATAGAGACAACACAACACTACATAAAGAGAGACACCACAACACTACATAAAGAGAGACAACACAACACTACATAAAGAGAGACACCACAACACTACATAAAGAGAGACACCACAACACTACATAAAGAGAGACAACACTACATAAAGAGAGACAACACTACATAAAGAGAGACAACACTACATAAAGAGAGACAACACAATACTACATAAAGAGAGACACCACAACACTACATAGAGACAACACTACATAAAGAGAGACACCACAACACTACATAGAGAGAGACACCACAACACTACATAAAGAGAGACCTAAGACAACATAACAACATGGTAGCAACACAACATGACAACAACACGGTAGCAACACAACATGGTAGCAGCACAAAACATGGTACAAAAAAATGATTGGGCACAAACAACAGCACAAAGGAGAAGAAGGCAGAGACGACAATACGTCGCGGGAAGCAGACACAACTGTCAGTAAGAGTATCCACGAAGAGATGGAGATAAAACAATCCAGGCCCTTATTAAAAGAGCCTTTGGGGGTTGAGTAGTCAAGTTGAAGCCGCAGTAACGAATTTACTTGTCTTTGATGGCCTTCTCGGTCTTCTTGGGGAGAAGCACTGCCTGGATGTTTTGGCAGCACACCACCCTGAGTGATGGTCAGACCGCCGAGCAGTTTGTTCAGCTCCTCGTCGTTACAGACGGACGGCTGCAGGTGAAGGGGGGGGACGATACGAGTCTACTTTTTTAAAATAAAATATATGGAATACGTAGGATGCTGTTGGATGATCTAGTGTAGATAAAGACTTACTGACCCAGGACATGTTACAGCATCTCTATCCCAGTCTAAATTGACCCAGGACATGTTACAGCCTCTCTCTCCCAGTCTAAACTGACCCAGGACATGTTACAGCATCTCTCTCCCAGTCTAAACTGGCCCAGGACATGTTACAGCATCTCTCTCCCAGTCTAAACTGACCCAGGACATGTTACAGCATCTCTATCCCAGTCTAAACTGGCCCAGGACATGTTACAGCATCTCTCTCCCAGTCTAAACTGACCCAGGACATGTTACAGCATCTCTATCCCAGTCTAAACTGACCCAGGACATGTTACAGCATCTCTCTCCCAGTCTAAACTGACCCAGGACATGTTACAGCATCTCTCTCTCCCAGTCTAAACTGACCCAGGACATGTTACAGCATCTCTCTCCCAGTCTAAACTGACCCAGGATATGTTACAGCATCGTTCTCTCAGTCTAAACTGACCCAGAACATGTTACAGCATCTCTCTCCCAGTCTACACTGACCCAGGACATGTTACAGCATCTCTCTCCCAGTCTAAACTGACCCAGGATATGTTACAGCATCGTTCTCTCAGTCTAAACTGACCCAGAACATGTTACAGCATCTCTCTCCCAGTCTACACTGACCCAGGACATGTTACAGCATCTCTCTCCCAGTCTAAACTGACCCAGGATATGTTACAGCATCTCTATCCCAGTCTACACTGACCCAGGACATGTTACAGCATCTCTCTCTCCCAGTCTAAACTAACCCAGGACATGTTACAGCATCTCTCTCCCAGTCTAAACTGAACCAGGACATGTTACAGCATCTCTCTCCCAGTCTAAAATGACCCAGGACATGTTACAGCATCTCTCTCCCAGTCTACACTGACCCAGGACATGTTACAGCATCTCTATCCCAGTCTAAACTGACCCAGGACATGTTACAGCATCTCTATCCCAGTCTAAACTGACCCAGGACATGTTACAGCATCTCTGTCCCAGTCTAAACTGACCCAGGACATGTTACAGCATCTCTCTCCCAGTCTAAACTGACCCAGGACATGTTACAGCATCTCTCTCCCAGTCTAAACTGACCCAGGACATGTTACAGCATCTCTGTCCCAGTCTAAACTGACCCAGGACATGTTACAGCGTCTCTCTCCCAGTCTAAACTGACCCAGGACATGTTACAGCATCTCTCTCCCAGTCTAAACTGACCCAGGACATGTTACAGCATCTCTCTCCCAGTCTAAACTGACCCTGGACATGTTACAGCATCTCTCTCCCAGTCTAAACTGACCCAGGACATGTTACAGCATCTCTCTCCCAGTCTAAACTGACCCAGGACATGTTACAGCATCTCTCTCCCAGTCTAAACTGACCCAGGACATGTTACAGAATCTCTCTCCCAATCTAAACTGACCCAAGACATGTTACAGCATCTCTATCCCAGTCTAAACTGACCCAGGACATGTTACAGCATCTCTCTCCCAGTCTAAACTGACCCAGGACATGTTACAGCATCTCTCTCCCAGTCTAAACTGACCCAGGACATGTTACAGCATCTCTCTCAATCTAAATCATCTGGATTTGGAAAGAGAGAATGAAGTGTGATTCTGTTTGTCATGTAACACATTTGGAATACAAACAGTTGTCAACAGAATCTTCCAGACCATGTGTGATAACAAGGTAGAAACATAGTGCTTCTCATGTCATAACATAAAGCTATAAATTGTAACATAATGTGTAACTGTGGTGACGTTCAAAAGCAGTTGGAGCTCGGAGGAACTTTGAGATTTACTGTATTTTTTTAAAGCCATCAACAGCAGTTGGAGCTCGGAGGAACTTTGAGATTTACTGTATTTATTTAAAGCCATCAACAGCAGTTAGAGCACGGAGGAACTTTGAGATTTACTGTATTTATTTAAAGTCATCAACAGCAGTTAGAGCTCGGAGGAACTTTGAGATTTACTGTATTTATTTAAAGCCATCAACAGCAGTTGGAGCTCGGAGGAACTTTGAGATTTACTGTATTTATTTAAAGCCATCAACAGCAGTTGGAGCTCAGAGGAACTTTGAGATTTACTGTATTTATTTAAAGCCATCAACAGCAGTTGGAGCTCAGAGGAACTTTGAGATTTACTGTATTTATTTAAAGCCATCAACAGCACTTGGAGCTCGGAGGAACTTTGAGATTTACTGTATTTATTTAAAGCCATCAACAGCAGTTGGAGCTCGGAGGAACTTTGAGATTTACTGTATTTATTTAAAGCCATCAACAGCAGTTGGAGCTCAGAGGAACTTTGAGATTTACTGTATTTATTTAAAGCCATCAACAGCACTTGGAGCTCGGAGGAACTTTGAGATTTACTGTATTTATTTAAAGCCATCAACAGCAAGGTGACTTTGTGGCGTTGTTGAATCCTGCATCCTGTCTGTGGCCTCGGTCCTGATAATAACTTCTAGCATCACTCCATAGGGAGGCCTTTTAAAATGAGTTAATATCACACACAATAAACAGCAGCCTGTATCCCAAAATAAAACCCCATTTAAACCACGCCGACCAACCATATATCACATGTCCTTCACTGCACTACGCTGCTTCAGAGGCCTGACCAGGGGTTTGTTCTGACTGTGTGTGTGTGGTTGTGTGTGTGTGTGTGTGTGTAGTTGTGTGTGGTTGTGTGTGTGTGTGTGTAGTTGTGTGTGTGTGTAGTTGTGTGTGTGGTTGTGTGTGGTTGTGTGTGTGGTCGTGTGTGGTTGTGTGTGTGTGTAGTTGTGTGTGTGGTTGTGTGTGTGGTTGTGTGTGTAGTTGTGTGTGTAGTTGTGTGTGTAGTTGTGTGTGTGGTTGTGTGTGTACTTGTGTGTGTGGTTGTGTGTAGATGTGTGTATGTGTGTGTGTGTGTGTGTGTATATGTGTGTAGTTGTGTGTGTACTTGTGTGTGTGTGCATGTGTGTGACTGTGTGAGTGTGTGTGTGTGTGTGTGTATATGTGTGTAGTTGTGTGTGTACTTGTGTGTGTGTGCATGTGTGTGACTGTGCATGTGTGACTGTGTGTGTGTGGTTGTGTGTGTGTAGTTGTGTGTGCGTGTGTGTACTTGTGTGTGGTTGTGTGTGTGTGTGTGTGTGTGTGTGTTGTTGTGTGTCTCATTGAATGGTGGTGTATATATGGAACACCCATCCAGGTTACCATCTAACCCCCAGCTAGCCTTTATGTTACCATCTAACCCCCAGCTAGCCTCTATGTTACCATCTAACCCCCAGCTAGCCTCTATGTTACCATCTAACCCCCAGCTATCCTCTATGTTACCATCTAACCCCCAGCTAGCCTCTATGTTACCATCTAACCCCCAGCTAGCCTCTATGTTACCATCTAACCCCCAGCTAGCCTCTATGTTACCATCTAACCCCCAGCTAGTCTCTATGTTACCATCTAACCCCCAGCTAGCCTCTATGTTACCATCTAACCCCCAGCTAGCCTCTATGTTACTATCTAACCCCCAGCTATCCTCTATGTTACCATCTAACCCCCAGCTAGCCTCTATGTTACTATCTAACACCCAGCTGGACTCTATGTTACCATCTAACCCCCAGCTAGCCTCTATGTTACCATCTAACCCCCAGCTAGTCTCTATGTTACCATCTAACCCCCAGCTAGCCTCTATGTTACCATCTAAACCCCAGCTAGGCGCTATGTTACTATCTAACCCCCAGCTAGACTCTATGTTACCATCTAACCCCCAGCTAGCCTCTATGTTACCATCTAACCCCCAGCTAGCCTTTATGTTATCATCTAACCCCCAGCTAGCCTCTATGTTACCATCTAACCCCCAGCTAGCCTCTATGTTACCATCTAACCCCCAGCTAGCCTCTATGTTACCATCTAACCCCCAGCTAGCCTCTATGTTACCATCTAACCCCCAGCTAGCCTCTATGTTACCATCTAACCCCCAGCTAGCCTCTATGTTACCATCTAACCCCCAGCTAGCCTCTATGTTACCATCTAACCCCCAGCTAGCCTCTATGTTACCATCTAACCCCCAGCTAGCCTCTATGTTACCATCTAACCCCCAGCTAGTCTCTATGTTACCATCTAACCCCCAGCTAGCCTCTATGTTACCATCTAACCCCCAGCTAGCTTCTATGTTACTATCTAACCCCCAGCTATCCTCTATGTTACCATCTAACCCCCAGCTAGCCTCTATGTTACTATCTAACACCCAGCTGGACTCTATGTTACCATCTAACCCCCAGCTAGCCTCTATGTTACCATCTAACCCCCAGCTAGCCTCTATGTTACCATCTAACCCCCAGCTAGCCTCTATGTTACCATCTAACCCCCAGCTAGCCTCTATGTTACCATCTAACCCCCAGCTAGCCTCTATGTTACCATCTAAACCCCAGCTAGGCGCTATGTTACTATCTAACCCCCAGCTAGACTCTATGTTACCATCTAACCCCCAGCTAGCCTCTATGTTACCATCTAACCCCCAGCTAGCCTTTATGTTATCATCTAACCCCCAGCTAGCCTCTATGTTACCATCTAACCCCCAGCTAGCCTCTATGTTACCATCTAACCCCCAGCTAGCCTCTATGTTACCATCTAACCCCCAGCTAGCCTCTATGTTACCATCTAACCCCTAGCTAGCCTAATGTTACCATCTAACCCCCAGCTAGCCTCTATGTTACCATCTAACCCCCAGCTAGCCTCTATGTTACCATCTAACCCCCAGCTAGCCTCTATTATACCATCTAACCCCCAGCTAGCCTCTATGTTACCATCTAACCCCTAGCTAGCCTAATGTTACCATCTAACCCCAAGCTAGCCTCTATGTTACCATCTAACCCCCAGCTAGCCTCTATGTTACCATCTAACCCCCAGCTAGCCTCTATGTTACCATCTAACCCCCAGCTAGCCTCTATGTTACCATCTAACCCCTAGCTAGCCTCTATGTTACCATCTATCCCCCAGCTAGACTCTATGTTACCATCTAACCCCCAGCTAGCCTCTATGTTACCATCTAACCCCCAGCTAGCCTCTATGTTACCATCTAACCCCCAGCTAGCCTCTATGTTACCATCTAACCCCCAGCTAGCCTCTATGTTACCATCTAACCCCTAGCTAGCCTAATGTTACCATCTAACCCCCAGCTAGCCTCTATGTTACCATCTAACCCCCAGCTAGCCTCTATGTTACCATCTAACCCCCAGCTAGCCTCTATGTTACCATCTAACCCCCAGCTAGCCTCTATGTTACCATCTAACCCCCAGCTAGCCTCTATGTTACCATCTAACCCCCAGCTAGCCTCTATGTTACCATCTAACCCCTAGCTAGCCTAATGTTACCATCTAACCCCAAGCTAGCCTCTATGTTACCATCTAACCCCCAGCTAGCCTCTATGTTACCATCTAAACCCCAGCTAGCCTCTATGTTACCATCTAACCCCCAGCTAGCCTCTATGTTACCATCTAACCCCCAGCTAGCCTCTATGTTACCATCTATCCCCCAGCTAGCCTCTATGTTACCATCTATCCCCCAGCTAGCCTCTATGTTACCATCTAACCCCCAGCTAGCCTCTATGTTACCATCTAACCCCCAGCTAGCCTCTATGTTACCATCTAACCCCCAGCTAGCCTCTATGTTACCATCTAACCCCTAGCTAGGCTCTATGTTACCATCTAACCCCCAGCTAGCCTCTATGTTACCATCTAACCCCCAGCTAGCCTCTATGTTACAATCTAACCCACAGCTAGCCTCTATGTTACCATCTAACCCCTAGCTAGCCTCTATGTTACCATCTAACCTCCAGCTAGCCTCTATGTTACCATCTAACCCCCAGCTAGCCTCTATGTTACCATCTAACCCCTAGCTAGCCTCTATGTTACCATCTATCCCCCAGCTAGCCTCTATGTTACCATCTAACCCCCAGCTAGTCTCTATGTTACCATCTAACCCCCAGCTAGCCTCTATGTTACCATCTAACCCCCAGCTAGCCTCTATGTTACCATCTAACCCCCAGCTAGCCTCTATGTTACCATCTAACCCCTAGCTAGGCTCTATGTTACCATCTAACCCCCAGCTAGCCTCTATGTTACCATCTAACCCCCAGCTAGCCTCTATGTTACAATCTAACCCACAGCTAGCCTCTATGTTACCATCTAACCCCTAGCTAGCCTCTATGTTACCATCTAACCTCCAGCTAGCCTCTATGTTACCATCTAACCCCCAGCTAGCCTCTATGTTACCATCTAACCCCCAGCTAGCCTCTATGTTACCATCTAAACCCCAGCTAGCCTCTATGTTACCATCTAACCCCCAGCTAGCCTCTATGTTACCATCTAACCCCCAGCTAGCCTCTATGTTACCATCTAACCCCCAGCTAGCCTCTATGTTACCATCTAACCCCCAGCTAGCCTCTATGTTACCATCTAACCCCTAGCTAGCCTCTATGTTACCATCTAACCCCTAGCTAGCCTCTATGTTACCATCTAACCCCCAGCTAGCCTCTATGCTGTTAGGTTATGAGATGTGTTCTAACAACATCCTTCCTGTGTGTGTGTGTGTGTGTGTGTGTGTGTGTGTGTGTGTGTGTGTGTGTGTGTGTGTGTGTGTGTGTGTGTGTGTGTGTCTTTTCTTCCTCTCTCAGACCCCAGTGTTGATAGATGATGATGGTTTGTGAGTCCAAGGCCAACGATGCCCTGGTTGATTTGTCAGGATGAATGTGACACTGGAATAATGTGAAGTCATCAGAGTAATGAGGTGACGCTGCCCCCCCCCCCCCCCCCCCCCCCCATCTGTATCTGTTTGTCTGCTTCCTGTCTCACCAGACGCAGGCCACCACCTTCCATTCACCATTACAACCTGCTGTAAACCCCACTAGAGAGATCACTAGATCCATCCAACTAACAACATATCAGAGATTTACCTTTACACCCAGGTCTGAGACACAGACAACTCCTGCTGTAAACCCCAACATATCAGAGATTTACATTTACACCCAGGTCTGAGACACAGACAACTCCTGCTGTAAACCCCAACATATCAGAGATTTACCTTTACACCCAGGTCTGAGACACAGACAACTCCTGCTGTAAACCCCAACATATCAGAGATTTACCTTTACACCCAGGTCTGAGACACAGACAACTCCTGCTGTAAACCCCAACATATCAGAGATTTACCTTTACACCCAGGTCTGAGACACAGACAACTCCTGCTGTAAACCCCAACATATCAGAGATTCACATTTACACCCAGGTCTGAGACACAGACAACTCCTGCTGTAAACCCCAACATATCAGAGATTTATCTTTACACCCAGGTCTGCACTAGAGATCACTAGAGACATCCAATTTAACAACATATCAGAGTGTGTTATGATGACGTTCTGTCTAGTTTTCTCTCATTGTAATTCATAGATGACCAACATTGAAATGTTTCATTTTCAACCTGACTAAGAAAATGATAGTGTTGAACTTTTCAGATTTTTTAAAGTTTTGCCTTTCTCACAAAAGGCTGGCATGATTGAAGAGAATAAACTGAACGTCCAGCCTCTGAGTCACCAAAAACCTGTCGCTTTCAGATCAGGAAGAAGCAAACTAACACAACTGCGAAACTAGACAAACCGGACAAAAGAAGAAACAAGGAGAGAGGAGTTTTATACACATAATACATATTGATTAGTGTTTAATATATAGATCATGTTATATTGATTAGTGTTTAATACACATCATGTTATATTGATTAGTGTTTAATATATAGATCATGTTATATTGATTAGTGTTTAATATATAGATCATGTTATATTGATTAGTGTTTAATATATAGATCATGTTATATTGATTAGTGTTTAATATATAGATCATGTTATATTGATTAGTGTTTAATATATAGATCATGTTATATTGATTAGTGTTTAATACACATCATGTTATATTGATTAGTGTTTAATATATAGATCATGTTACATTGATTAGTGTTTAATATATAGATCATGTTATATTGATTAGTGTTTAATATATAGATCATGTTATATTGATTAGTGTTTAATATATAGATCATGTTATATTGATTAGTGTTTAATACACATCATGTTATATTGATTAGTGTTTAATATATAGATCATGTTATATTGATTAGTGTTTAATATATACATCATGTTAAATTGATTAGTGTTTAATATACACATCATGTTATATTGATTAGTGTTTAATACACATCATGTTATATTGATTAGTGTTTAATACACATCATGTTATATTGATTAGTGTTTAATATATAGATCATGTTATATTGATTAGTGTTTAATACACATCATGTTATATTGATTAGTGTTTAATATATACATCATGTTATATTGATTAGTGTTTAATACACATCATGTTATATTGATTAGTGTTTAATATATACATCATGTTATATTGATTAGTGTTTAATATATACATCATGTTATATTGATTAGTGTTTAATACACATCATGTTATATTGATTAGTGTTTAATACACATCATGTTATATTGATTAGTGTTTAATACACATCATGTTATATTGATTAGTGTTTAATACACATCAATGTAAATGTAAAATCATGTTATATTGATTAGTGTTTAATACACCATGTTATATTGATTAGTGTTTAAAATACATCATGTTATATTGATTAGTGTTTAATACACATCATGTTATATTGATTAGTGTTTAAAATACATCATGTTATATTGATTAGTGTTTAATATACATCATGTTTATATTGATTAGTGTTTAATATACACATCATGTTATATTGATTAGTGTTTAATACACATCTCATGTTATATTGATTAGTGTTTAATATACATCTCATGTTATATTGATTAGTGTTTAATACACATCTCTTGTTATATTGATTAGTGTTTAATATATAGATCATGTTATATTGATTAGTGTTTAATATATACATCATGTTATATTGATTAGTGTTTAATATATAGATCATGTTATATTGATTAGTGTTTAATATACATCATGTTATATTGATTAGTGTTTAATATACATCATGTTATATTGATTAGTGTTTAATATATAGATCATGTTATATTGATTAGTGTTTAATATACATCAAGTTATATTGATTAGTGTTTAATATATAGATCATGTTATATTGATTAGTGTTTAATATATAGATCATGTGATATTGATTAGTGTTTAATACACATCATGTTATATTGATTAGTGTTTAATATATAGATCATGTTATATTGATTAGTGTTTAATATACATCATGTTATATTGATTAGTGTTTAATATACATCATGTTATATTGATTAGTGTTTAATATACATCATGTTATATTGATTAGTGTTTAATACACATCATGTTATATTGATTAGTGTTTAATACACATCTAATGTTATATTGATTAGTGTTTAATATACATCTCATGTTATATTGATTAGTGTTTAATATTAGTGTTTAATATACATCATGTTATATTGATTAGTGTTTAATATACATCATGTTATATTGATTAGTGTTTAATATACATCTCATGTTATATTGATTAGTGTTTAATATATAGATCATGTTATATTGATTAGTGTTTAATACACATGTCATGTTATATTGATTAGTGTTTAATACACATCTCATGTTATATTGATTAGTGTTTAATATATAGATCATGTTATATTGATTAGTGTTTAATATATAGATCATGTTATATTGATTAGTGTTTAATACACATCTAATGTTATATTGATTAGTGTTTAATATACATCTCATGTTATATTGATTAGTGTTTAATATTAGTGTTTAATATACATCATGTTATATTGATTAGTGTTTAATATACATCTC
>NW_021822178.1:336903-366903 GCF_901001165.1 Salmo trutta | reverse complement strand
GAGTTATAGCAGGGGGGTAAACAGTACAGTGAGTTATAGCAGGGGGTAAAAGTACAGTGAGTTATAGCAGAGGGGTAACAGTACAGTGAGATGTAGCAGGGGGGTAACAGGACAGTGAGATATAGCAGGGGGGTAACAGTACAGTGAGTTATAGCAGTGGGGTAAGCAGTACAGTGAGTTATAGCAGGGGGTAACAGTACAGTGAGTTATAGCAGGGGGGTTAAACAGTACAGTGAGTTATAGCAGGGGGGGGTAACAGTACAGTGAGATATAGCAGGGGGGTAACAGTTCAGTGAGATATAGCAGGGGGGGTAACAGTACAGTGAGTTATAGCAGGGGGGTAAAACAGTACAATGAGTTATAGCAGGGGGTAACAGTACAATGAGTTATAGCAGGGGGGTAACAGTACAGTGAGTTATAGCAGGGGGTAACAGTACAGTGAGTTATAGCAGGGGGGTAAAACAGCACAGTGAGATATTGCAGGGGGTAACAGTACAGTGAGTTATAGCAGGGGGGTAACAGTACAGTGAGTTATAGCAGGGGGGTAACAGTACAGTGAGATATAGCAGGGGGGTAACAGTACAGTGAGTTATAGCAGGGGGTAACAGTACAGTGAGTTATAGCAGGGGGGTAACAGTACAGTGAGATATAGCAGGGGGTAACAGTACAGTGAGTTATAGCAGGGGGGTAACAGTACAGGGAGATATAGCAGGGGGGTAACAGTACAGTGAGTTATAGCAGGGGGTAACAGGACAGTGAGTTATAGCAGGGGGTAACAGTACAGTGAGTTATAGCAGGGGGGGTATCAGTACAGTGAGTTATAGCAGGGGGGTAAAGCAGTTCAGTGAGTTACAGCAGGGGGGTAACAGTACAGTGAGTTATAGCAGGGGGTAACAGTACAGTGAGATATAGCAGGGGGTAACAGTACAGTGAGTTATAGCAGGGGGTAACAGTACAGTGAGTTATAGCAGGGGTAACAGTACAGTGAGTTATAGCAGGGGGGTAACAGTACAGTGAGTTATAGCAGGGGGGTAACAGTACAGTGAGTTATAGCAGGGGGTAACAGTACAATGAGTTATAGCAGGGGGGTAACAGTACAGTGAGTTATCGCAAGGGGGTAAAACAGTACAGTGAGTTATAGCAGGGGGTAAAACAGTACAGTGAGTTATAGCAGGGGGTAAAACAGTACAGTGAGTTACAGCAGGGGGGTAAAACAGTACAGTGAGTTATATCAGGGGGGTAAACAGTACAGTGAGTTACAGCAGGGGGGTAAAACAGTACAGTGAGTTATATCAGGGGGGTAAACAGTACAGTGAGTTACAGCAGGGGGTAAAACAGTACAGTGAGTTATAGCAGGGGGGTAAACAGTACAGTGAGTTATAGCAGGGGGTAAAAGTACAGTGAGTTATAGCAGGGGGGTAACAGGACAGTGAGTTATAGCAGGGGGGTAACAGTTAGATTAATGATGGTTAGATTAATGATGGTTAGATTACTGATGGTTAGATTAATGATGTTTAGATTACTGATGGTTAGATTACTGATGGTTAGATTAATGATGGTTAGATTACTGATTTTTAGATTAATGATGGTTAGATTAATGATGGTTAGATTAATGATGGTTAGATTAATGATTTTTAGATTAATGATGGTTAGATTACTGATGGTTAGATTAATGAGGGTTAGATTAATGATGGTTAGATTAATGATGGTTAGATTACTGATTTTTAGATTAATGATGGTTAGATTAATGATGGTTAGATTAATGATGGTTAGATTAATGATGGTTAGATTACTGATTTTTAGATTAATGATGGTTAGATTAATGATGGTTAGATTAATGATGGTTAGATTACTGATTTTTAGATTAATGATGGTTAGATTAATGATGTTTAGATTACTGATGGTTAGAGTTTGTTGGAAGTCAAATAACAACAGGTTTGTGTTAATCTATTTAGCATCTGTAACTAGCCGAGCTCTAAGCTAGTCTTTGTACTCTCCGTACTCTAACTAACCCGAGCTCTAAGCTAGTCTTTGTACTCTCCATACTCTAACTAACCCGAGCGCTAAGCTAGTCTTTGTACTCTCCGTACTCTAACTAACCCGAGCGCTAAGCTAGTCTTTGTACTCTCCGTACTCTAACTAACCCGAGCGCTAAGCTAGTCTTTGTACTCTACATACTCTAACTAACCCGAGCGCTAAGCTAGTCTTTGTACTCTCCGTACTCTAACTAACCCGAGTGCTAAGCTAGTCTTTGTACTCTACATACTCTAACTAATCCGAGCGCTAAGCTAGTCTTTGTACTCTCCGTACTCTAACTAACCCGAGCACTAAGCTAGTCTTTGTATTCTCCGTACTCTAACTAACCCGAGCGCTAAGCTAGTCTTTGTACTCTCCGTACTCTAACTAACCCGAGCGCTAAGCTAGTCTTTGTACTCTACATACTCTAACTAATCCGAGCGCTAAGCTAGTCTTTGTACTCTCCGTACTCTAACTAACCCGAGAGCTAAGCTAGTCTTTGTACTCTACATACTCTAACTAATCCGAGCGCTAAGCTAGTCTTTGTATTCTCCGTACTCTAACTAACCCGAGCGCTAAGCTAGCCTTTGTACTCTCCGTACTCTAACTAACCCGAGCGCTAAGCTAGTCTTTGTACTCTCCGTACTCTAACTAACCCGAGCGCTAAGCTAGTCTTTGTACTCTCCGTACTCTAACTAACCCGAGCGCTAAGCTAGTCTTTGTACTCTCCGTACTCTAACTAACCCGAGCGCTAAGCTAGTCTTTGTACTCTCCGTACTCTAACTAACCCGAGCGCTAAGCTAGCCTTTGTATTCTCCGTACTCTAACTAACCCGAGCGCTAAGCTAGCCTTTGTACTCTCCGTACTCTAACTAACCCGAGTGCTAAGCTAGTCTTTGTATTCTCCGTACTCTAACTAACCCGAGCGCTAAGCTAGTCTTTGTATTCTCCGTACTCTAACTAACCCGAGCGCTAAGCTAGTCTTTGTATTCTCCGTACTCTAACTAACCCGAGCGCTAAGCTAGCCTTTGTACTCTCCGTACTCTAACTAACCCGAGCGCTAAGCTAGTCTTTGTACTCTCCGTACTCTAACTAACCCGAGCGCTAAGCTAGCCTTTGTACTCTCCGTACTCTAACTAACCCGAGCGCTAAGCTAGCCTTTGTACTCTCCGTACTCTAACTAACCCGAGCGCTAAGCTAGCCTTTGTACTCTCCGTACTCTAACTAACCCGAGCGCTAAGCTAGTCTTTGTACTCTCCGTACTCTAACTAACCCGAGCGCTAAGCTAGTCTTTGTACTCTCCGTACTCTAGATTAGCTTCATAGGCAGAGTAATATGTTTTATAGTCTACTGTCACAAAGCAGGGAACCAGAGGGGCTGACCCCAGAGTTCTGAAGCACTGGCTAAAGGACTTATTGGAATAGAAGATTAATGAGATAATCAAGGTTAAATTACAATGCTGCTATGCTGGGCAGTTTTCCTGACATTCATGCCTCTAAAATGTAATTATTATGCAAATGTTAAAAATTAAAGAGAGGAGAATGTAAATGGAGAGAGAGAGAGAGAGAGAGAGAGAGAGAGAGAGAGAGAGAGAGAGAGAGAGAGAGAGAGAGAGAGAGAGAGGGAGAGAGAGGGAGAGAGAGAGAGAGATAGAGAGACAGAGAGAGAGAGAGAGAGAGTCAGTCTAATAAATGTTTTTTTCTTTTGACAATATTGTTCTCCTGCCTGCTGAGCACGTTAACTGTGCCAGCTCAGCAGAATTTCTCTATTACCTGTAATGATATCTGTCATTTAAAGTAAATAGGAGAAATTCTCCCTTTCATGCACAGAATGTTATTTTGGTATGCCTGGGCAGACACGGTGTGGATATGAAGCGGACAGCTCTAGCCGGGACAGAGATTATATATCTAGAGGTCTATATAGACAGAGATTATATATCTAGAGGTCTATATAGACAGAGATTATATATCTAGAGGTCTATATAGACAGATATTATATATCTAGAGGTCTATATAGACAGAGATTATATATCTAGAGGTCTATATAGACAGAGATTATATATCTAGAGGTCTATATAGACAGAGATTATATATCTAGAGGTCTATATAGACAGAGATTATAAATCTAGAGGTCTATATAGACAGATATTATATATCTAGAGGTCTATATAGACAGAGATTATATATCTAGAGGTCTATATAGACAGAGATTATATATCTAGAGGTCTATATAGACAGAGATTATATATCTAGAGGTCTATATAGACAGAGATTATATATCTAGAGGTCTATATAGACAGAGATTATATATCTAGAGGTCTATGTAGACAGAGATTATATATCTAGAGGTCTATATAGACAGAGATTATATATCTAGAGGTCTATATAGACAGAGATTATATATTTAGAGGTCTATATAGACAGAGATTATATATCTAGAGGTCTATATAGACAGAGATTATATATCTAGAGGTCTATATAGACAGAGATTATATATCTAGAGGTCTATATAGACAGAGATTATATATCTAGAGGTCTATATAGACAGAGATTATATATCTAGAGGTCTATATAGACAGAGATGATATATCTAGAGGTCTATAAAGACAGAGATTATATATCTAGAGGTCTATATAGACAGAGATTATATATCTAGAGGTCTATATAGACAGAGATTATATATCTAGAGGTCTATATAGACAGAGATTATATATCTAGAGGTCTATATAGACAGAGATTATATATCTAGAGGTCTATATCGACAGAGATTATATATCTAGAGGTCTATATAGACAGAGATTATATATCTAGTGGTCTATATAGACAGAGATTATATATCTAGTGGTCTATATAGACAGAGATTATATATCTAGAGGTCTATATAGACAGAGATTATATATCTAGTGGTCTATATAGACAGAGATTATATATCTAGAGGTCTATATAGACAGAGATTATATATCTAGAGGTCTATATAGACAGAGATTATATATCTAGAGGTCTACATAGACATAGATTATATATCTAGAGGTCTATATAGACAGAGATTATATATCTAGAGGTCTATATAGACAGAGATTATATGTCTAGTGTTCTATATAGACAGAGATTATATATCTAGAGGTCTATATAGACAGAGATTATATATCTAGAGGTCTATATAGACAGAGATTATATATCTAGAGGTCTATATAGACAGAGATTATATATTTAGAGATCTATATAGACAGAGATTATATATCTAGAGGTCTATGTAGACAGAGATTATATATCTAGAGGTCTATATAGACAGAGATTATATATCTAGAGGTCTATATAGACAGAGATTATATATCTGGAGGTCTATATAGACAGAGATTATATATCTAGAGGTCTATAAAGACAGAGATTATATATCTAGAGGTCTATATAGACAGAGATTATATATCTAGTGGTCTATATAGACAGAGATTATATATCTAGAGGTCTATATAGACAGAGATTATATATCTAGAGGTCTATATAGACAGAGATTATATATCTAGAGGTCTATATAGACAGAGATTATATATCTAGAGGTCTATATAGACAGAGATTATATATCTAGAGGTCTATATAGATAGAGATTATATATCTAGAGGTCTACATAGACAGAGATTATATATCTAGAGGTCTATATAGACAGAGATTATATATCTAGTGGTCTATATAGACATAGATTATATATCTAGAGGTCTATATAGACAGAGATTATATATCTAGAGGTCTATAAAGACAGAGATTATATATCTAGAGGTCTATATAGACAGAGATTATATATCTAGAGGTCTATATAGACAGAGATTATATATCTAGAGGTCTATATAGACAGAGATTATACATCTAGAGGTCTATATAGACAGAGATTATATATCTAGAGGTCTATATAGACAGAGATTATATATCTAGAGGTCTATATAGACAGAGATTATATATCTAGAGGTCTATATAGACAGAGATTATATATCTAGAGGTCTATATAGACAGAGATTATATATCTAGTGGTCTATATAGACAGAGATTATATATCTAGAGGTCTATATAGACAGAGATTATATATCTAGAGGTCTATATAGACAGAGATTATATATCTAGAGGTCTATATAGACAGAGATTATATATCTAGAGGTCTATATAGACAGACACCAATGGTAGGGATGTTAAAACACATTCAGCTGTTTTCAGGACGGTGCTGGGAATTTGGATCAGACCAAAGGACAGATTTCCCCCAATCTAATGTCCATTGCTCGTGTTTCTTGGCCCAAGCAAGTCTCTTCTTATTGGTGTCCTTTAGTAGTGGTTTCTTTGTAGCAAATCGACCATGAAGCCCTGATTCACACAGTCTCCTCTGAACAGTTGATGTTGAGATGTGTCTGTTACTAGAACTCTGGGAAGCATTTATTTGTGCTGCAATTTCGGAGGCTGGTAACTCTAATGAATTTATCCTCTGCTGCAGAGGTAACTCTGGGTCTTACTTTCCTGTGGCGGTCCTCATGAGAGCCAGTTTCATCATAGCGCTTGATGGTTTTTGCGACTGCACTTAAAGAAACGTTCAAAGTTCTTGAAATGTTCCGCATTGACTGAACTTCACATCTTAATTAAAGTAATGATGGACTGTAGTGTCTTTTTGGTTATTTGAGCTGTTCTTGCCATAATATGGACTTGGTCTTTTACCAAACAGGCCCTATAGTGGCAAGAATAAGTATGTGAACACCCTGGATTTCTGCACAAATTGGTTATAAAATTGGATCTGATCTTCATCTAAGTCACCACAAGAGACAAACATAGTCTGCTTAAACTAATAACACATATACAATTATACATTTTCATGTCTTTACTGAACACACCGTGTAAACATTCACAGTGCAGGCTGCAAAAAGTACAACACAACTGATTGGCTCAAACGCATTAAGATGGAAAAAAATTCCACAAATTAACTTTTAACAAGGCACATCTGTTATTAAAAAAACCTCTTCAGGATCGTTGTGTCCCCCGCGGGACGTTTGAGCTAACGTAGGCTAATGCGATTAGCATGAGGTTGTAAGTAACAAGAACATTTCCCAGGACATAGGCATATCTGATATTGGCAGAAAGCTTAAATGATTGTTCATCTAACTGCACTATCCAATTTAAAGTAGCTATTACAGTGAAATAACACCATGCTATTGTTTGAGGAGAGTGCACAATTTTGGATATGAAAAGTTATTAATAAACAAATTAGGCACATTTGGGCAGTCTTGATACAACATTTTGAACAGGAATGCAATGGTTCATTGGATCAGTCTAACACTTATAAATCGCACCAGGGCTGGAATAATACATTATGGTCTTTCTCTTGCATTTCAAAGATGATGGTACAAAAAAATACAAAAGAATGGTTTCTTTTTTCTTTGTATTATCTTTTACCAGATCTATTGTGTTATTTTCTCCTACATTCCTGTCACATTTCCATAAACGTCAAAGTGTTTCCTTTCAGATGGTACCAAGAATATGCATACCCTTGCTTCAGGGCCTGAGGTACAGGCAGTTAGATTTGGGTCATTTTAGGCAAAAATTGGAAGAAAAAAAAAGGGTCCGATCCTCATTAATAATGAACTTCATTCATCCAGTTTCCTGACTGTGTCCAGTTCATTAATAATGAACCTTCATTCATCCAGTTTCCTGACTGTGTCCAGTTCATTAATAATGAACTTCATTCATCCAGTTTCCTGACTGTGTCCAGTTCATTAATAATGAACCTTCATTCATCCAGTTTCCTGACTGTGTCCAGTTCATTAATAATGAACTTCATTCATCCAGTTTCCTGACTGTGTCCAGTTCATTAATAATGAACCTTCATTCATCCAGTTTCCTGACTGTGTCCAGTTCATTAATAATGAATCTTCATTCATCCAGTTTCCTGACTGTGTCCAGTTCATTAATAATGAACTTCATTCATCCAGTTTCCTGACTGTGTCCAGTTCATTAATAATGAACCTTCATTCATCCAGTTTCCTGACTGTGTCCAGTTCATTAATAATGAACTTCATTCATCCAGTTTCCTGACTGTGTCCAGTTCATTAATAATGAACCTTCATTCATCCAGTTTCCTGACTGTGTCCAGTTCATTAATAATGAATCTTCATTCATCCAGTTTCCTGACTGTGTCCAGTTCATTAATAATGAACCTTCATTCATCCAGTTTCCTGACTGTGTCCAGTTCATTAATAATGGACCTTCATTCATCCAGTTTCCTGACTGTGTCCAGTTCATTAATAATGAACCTTCATTCATCCAGTTTCCTGACTGTGTCCAGTTCATTAATAATGGACCTTCATTCATCCAGTTTCCTGACTGTGTCCAGTTCATTAATAATGAACCTTCATTCATCCAGTTTCCTGACTGTGTCCAGTTCATTAATAATGAACCTTCATTCATCCAGTTTCCTGACTGTGTCCAGTTCATTAATAATGAATCTTCATTCATCCAGTTTCCTGACTGTGTCCAGTTCATTAATAATGAACTTCATTCATCCAGTTTCCTGACTGTGTCCAGTTCATTAATAATGAACCTTCATTCATCCAGTTTCCTGACTGTGTCCAGTTCATTAATAATGAACCTTCATTCATCCAGTTTCCTGACTGTGTCCAGTTCATTAATAATGGACCTTCATTCATCCAGTTTCCTGACTGTGTCCAGTTCATTAATAATGAACCTTCATTCATCCAGTATCCTGACTGTGTCCAGTTCATTAATAATGGACCTTCATTCATCCAGTTTCCTGACTGTGTCCAGTTCATTAATAATGGACCTTCATTCATCCAGTTTCCTGACTGTGTCCAGTTCATTAATAATGAACCTTCATTCATCCAGTTTCCTGACTGTCCAGTTCATTAATAATGAACTTCATTCATCCAGTTTCCTGACTGTGTCCAGTTCATTAATAATGAACCTTCATTCATCCAGTTTCCTGACTGTGTCCAGTTCATTAATAATGGACCTTCATTCATCCAGTTTCCTGACTGTGTCCAGTTCATTAATAATGAACCTTCATTCATCCAGTTTCCTGACTGTGTCCAGTTCATTAATAATTAACCTTCATTCATCCAGTTTCCTGACTGTGTCCAGTTCATTAATAATAATGAACCTTCATTCATCCAGTTTCCTGACTGTGTCTAGGACACAGCTGTATGACTCTGTAGAACACTGGTAGTGTCTAGGACACAGCTGTATGACTCTGTTGAACACTGGTAGTGTCTAGGACAGCTGTATGACTCTGTAGAACACTGGTAGTGTCTAGGACACAGCTGTATGACTCTGTTGAACACTGGTAGTGTGTAGGACAGCTGTATGACTCTGTAGAACACTGGTAGTGTCTAGGACAGCTGTATGACTCTGTTGAACACTGGTAGTGTCTAGGACAGCTGTATGACTCTGTAGAACACTGGTAGTGTCTAGGACAGCTGTATGACTCTGTAGAACACTGGTAGTGTCTAGGACAGCTGTATGACTCTGTAGAACACTGGTAGTGTCTAGGACACAGCTGTATGACTCTGTTGAACACTGGTAGTGTCTAGGACACAGCTGTATGACTCTGTTGAACACTGGTAGTGACTAGGACAGCTGTTGAACACTGGTAGTGTCTAGGACAGCTGTATGACTCTGTAGAACACTGGTAGTGTCTAGGACAGCTGTATGACTCTGTTGAACACTGGTAGTGTCTAGGACACAGCTGTATGACTCTGTTGAACACTGGTAGTGTCTAGGACAGCTGTATGACTCTGTTGAACACTGGTAGTGTCTAGGACACAGCTGTATGACTCTGTAGAACACTGGTAGTGTCTAGGACAGCTGTATGACTCTGTTGAACACTGGTAGTGTCTAGGACAGCTGTATGACTCTGTTGAACACTGGTAGTGTCTAGGACACAGCTGTATGACTCTGTAGAACACTGGTAGTGTGTAGGACAGCTGTATGACTCTGTAGAACACTGGTAGTGTCTAGGACAGCTGTATGACTCTGTAAAACACTGGTAGTGTGTAGGACAGCTGTATGACTCTGTTGAACACTGGTAGTGTCTAGGACAGCTGTATGACTGTGTTGAACACTGGTAGTGTCTAGGACACAGCTGTAGGACTCTGTTGAACGCTCTATCTCTGATCTATGTGTGAAGAGACACAGCAGAACAGTAGCAGTCGACTGTGTGGAGAGAGATTAGCCTTAGTGGAAACAAAAGGAGCACATTTATAGGAAGTGCTGAGCAGTTAAATCCATTGTGCTCCAGCGCCCGCTCTGCCCTGCTGCCACTCTGTTAATAATAATCCTGGGTTCTGGATGGCAGCAGCCTCTGTTCACCGCACCATGTTGCCAACATAACACTTAGTGGTCAATAAGACTTGCTTAGGCAAATTCCTTTCTCTCTCTCTCCCTCTCTCTCTCATAACAGACTGATACAGTCCTGTTCTCTCCTCTCATAACAGACTGATACAGTCCTGTTCTCTCCTCTCATCAGACTGATACAGTCCTGTTCTCTCCTCTCATCAGACTGATACAGTCCTGTTCTCTCCTCTCATCAGACTGATACAGTCCTGTTCTCTCCTCTCATCAGACTGATACAGTCCTGTCCTGTTCTCTCCTCTCATCAGACTGATACAGTCCTGTTCTCTCCTCTCATCAGACTGATACAGTCCTGTTCTGTTCTCTCCTCAGACTGATACAGTCCTGTTCTCTCCTCTCATCAGACTGATACAGTCCTGTTCTCTCCTCTCATCAGACTGATACAGTCCTGTTCTGTTCTCTCCTCTCATCAGACTGATACAGTCCTGTCCTGTTCTCTCCTCTCATCAGACTGATACAGTCCTGTCCTGTTCTCTCCTCTCATCAGACTGATACAGTCCTGTCCTCTCCTCTCATCAGACTGATACAGTCCTGTCCTGTTCTCTCTCCTCTTATCAGACTGATACAGTCCTGTTCTCTCCTCTCATCAGACTGATACAGTCCTGTTCTCTCATCAGACTGATACAGTCCTGTTCTCTCCTCTCATCAGACTGATACAGTCCTGTTCTCTCCTCTCATCAGACTGATACAGTCCTGTTCTGTTCTCTCCTCTCATCAGACTGATACAGTCCTGTTCTCTCCTCTCATCAGACTGATACAGTCCTGTTCTCTCCTCTCATCAGACTGATACAGTCCTGTTCTCTCCTCTCATCAGACTGATACAGTCCTGTCCTGTTCTCTCCTCTCATCAGACTGATACAGTCCTGTTCTCTCCTCTCATCAGACTGATACAGTCCTGTTCTGTTCTCTCCTCAGACTGATACAGTCCTGTTCTCTCCTCTCATCAGACTGATACAGTCCTGTTCTCTCCTCTCATCAGACTGATACAGTCCTGTTCTGTTCTCTCCTCTCATCAGACTGATACAGTCCTGTCCTGTTCTCTCCTCTCATCAGACTGATACAGTCCTGTCCTGTTCTCTCCTCTCATCAGACTGATACAGTCCTGTCCTCTCCTCTCATCAGACTGATACAGTCCTGTCCTGTTCTCTCTCCTCTTATCAGACTGATACAGTCCTGTTCTCTCCTCTCATCAGACTGATACAGTCCTGTTCTCTCATCAGACTGATACAGTCCTGTTCTCTCCTCTCATCAGACTGATACAGTCCTGTTCTCTCCTCTCATCAGACTGATACAGTCCTGTTCTGTTCTCTCCTCTCATCAGACTGATACAGTCCTGTTCTCTCCTCTCATCAGACTGATACAGTCCTGTTCTCTCCTCTCATCAGACTGATACAGTCCTGTTCTCTCCTCTCATCAGACTGATACAGTCCTGTTCTCTCCTCTCATCAGACTGATACAGTCCTGTTCTCTCCTCTCATCAGACTGATACAGTCCTGTCCTGTTCTCTCATCAGACTGATACAGTCCTGTTCTCTCCTCTCATCAGACTGATACAGTCCTGTCCTGTTCTCTCATCAGACTGATACAGTCCTGTTCTCTCCTCTCATCAGACTGATACAGTCCTGTCCTGTTCTCTCCTCTCATCAGACTGATACAGTCCTGTCCTGTTCTCTCCTCTCATCAGACTGATACAGTCCTGTCCTGTTCTCTCCTCTCATCAGACTGATCCGTCCTCTCCCTCTCATCAGACTGATACAGTCCTGTCCTGTTCTCTCCTCTCTCAGACTGATACAGTCCTGTTCTTCTCTCCTCTCATCAGACTGATACAGTCGTCTGTCTCTCCTCTCTCAGACTGAATACCGTCCTGCCTCTACTCTCATCAGACTGATACAGTCCTGTCCTGTTCTCTCTCCTCTCATCAGACCTGATACAGTCCTGTCCTGTTCTCTCTCTCATCAGACTGATACAGTCCTGTTCTCTCATCAGACTGATACAGTCCTGTCTCTCCTCTCATCAGACTGATACAAGTCCTGTTCTGTCCTCTCCTCTCATCAGACTGATACAGTCCTGTCCTCTCTCCTCTCATCGGACTGATACAGTCTGTTCTGTTCTCTCATCAGACTGATACAGTCCTGTTCTCTCCTCTCATCAGACTGATACAGTCCTGTTCTCTCCTCATCATCAGACTGATACAGTCCTGTTCTCTCCTACTCCATCAGACTGATACAGTCCTGTTTGTTCTCTCCTCTCATCAGACTGATACAGTCCTGTTCTCTCCTCTCATCAGACTGATACAGTCCTGTTCTCTCCTCTCATCAGACTGATACAGTCCTGGGTTCCTTCTCATCCCTCGCCCATCAGACTGTACAGTTCCTGTTTCTCTCCTCTCATCAGACTGATACAGTCCTGTTCTCTCTCCTCTCATCAGACTGATACAGTCTGTCCTGTTCTCTCCTCTCCTCAGACTGATACAGTCCGGTCTGTTCTCTCCTCTCATCAGACTGATACAGTCCTGTTCCTCTTCCTCTCATCAGACTGATACAGTTCCTGTCTCTCCTCTCATCAGACTGATACAGTCCTGTTCTCCTCCTCTCATCAGACTGATACAGTCCTGTTCTGTTCTCTCATCAGACTGATACAGTCTGTTCTGTTCTCTCTCTCATCAGACTGATACAGTCCTGTCTTCTCTCCTCTCATCAGACTGATACAGTCCTGTTCTCCTCCTCTCATCAGACTGATACAGTCCTGTTCTCCTCCTCTCATCAGACTGATACAGTCCTGTTCTCTCCTCTCATCAGACTGATACAGTCCCTGTTCTCTCCTCTCATCAGACTGATACAGTCCCGTCTCTCTCTCCTCTCATCAGACTGATACAGTCCTGTCCTGTCTCTCCTCCTCTCATCAGACTGATACAGTTCTGTTCTCTCATCCTCCTCATCAGACTGATACAGTCCTGTTCTCCCTCACTCCTCATGCAGACTGATACAGTTCCTGTCCTGTTCTCTCATCAGACTGATACAGTCCTGTTCTCCTTCTCTCCTCTCTCAGACTGATACAGTCCTGCCTGTTCTCTCCTCTCATCAGACTGATACAGTCCTGTTTCTCGTCCCTCTCATCAGACTGATACAGTCCTGTTCTCTCCTCTCATCAGACTGATACAGTCCTGTCTCGTCTCTTCATCAACTGATACAGTCCTGTTCTCTCCTCTCATTAGACTGATACAGTCCTGTTCTCTCCTCTCATCAGACTGATACAGTTCTGTTCTCTCCTCTCATCAGACTGATACAGTCCCTGTTCTCCTCCTCTCATCAGACTGATACAGTCCTTTCTGTTCTCTCCTCTCTAATCAGACGATACAGTCCTGTCCTGTTCTCTCCTCTCATCAGACTGATACAGTCCTGTTCTGTTCTCTCCTCTCATCAGACTGATACAGTCCTGTTCTCTCCTCTCATCAGACTGATACAGTCCTGTTCTGTTCTCTCCTCTCATCAGACTGATACAGTCCTGTTCTCTCCTCTCATCAGACTGATACAGTCCTGTCCTCTCCTCTCATCAGACTGATACAGTCCTGTTCTCTCCTCTCATCAGACTGATACAGTCCTGTTCTCTCCTCTCATCAGACTGATACAGTCCTGTTCTCTCCTCTCATCAGACTGATACAGTCCTGTTCTCTCCTCTCATCAGACTGATACAGTCCTGTTCTCTCCTCTCATCAGACTGATACAGTCCTGTTCTCTCCTCTCATCAGACTGATACAGTCCTGTCCTCTCCTCTCATCAGACTGATACAGTCCTGTCCTGTTCTCTCCTCTCATCAGACTGATACAGTCCTGTCCTGTTCTCTCCTCTCATCAGACTGATAAAGTCCTGTTCTGTTCTCTCCTCTCATCAGACTGATACAGTCCTGTTCTGTTCTCTCCTCTCATCAGACTGATACAGTCTCCCTGTTCGCTCCTCTCATCAGACTGATACAGTCCTGTTCTCTCCTCTCATTAGACTGATACAGTCCTGTTCTCTCCTCTTCATCAGACTGATACAGTCCTTGTTCTCTCCTCTCATCAGACGCTACAGTCCTGTCCTGTTCTTCCTCCCTCTCATCAGACTGATACAGTCCTGTTCTCTCCTCTCATCAGACTGATACAGTCCTGTCCTGTTCTCTCATCAGACTGATACAGTCCTGTTCTCTCCTCTCATCAGACTGATACAGTCCTGTTCTCTCCTCTCATCAGACTGATACAGTCCTGTTCTCCTTCATCGACTGATACAGTCCTGTTCTCTCCTCTCATCAGACTGATACAGTCCTGTTCTGTTCTCTCTCCTCTCATCAGACTGATACAGTCCTGTTCTCTCCTCTCATCAGACTGATACAGTCCTGTTCTGTTCTCTCCTCTCATCAGACTGATACAGTCCTGTTCTCTCCTCTCATCAGACTGATACAGTCCTGTTCTCTCCTCTCATCAGACTGATACAGTCCTGTTCTGTTCTCTCATCAGACTGATACAGTCCTGTCCTGTTCTCTCCTCTCATCAGACTGATACAGTCCTGTTCTCTCCTCTCATCAGACTGATACAGTCCTGTTCTCTCCTCTCATCAGACTGATACAGTCCTGTTCTCTCCTCTCATCAGACTGATACAGTCCTGTTCTCTCCTCTCATCAGACTGATACAGTCCTGTTCTCTCCTCTCATCAGACTGATACAGTCCTGTTCTGTTCTCTCATCAGACTGATACAGTCCTGTTCTCTCCTCTCATCAGACTGATACAGTCCTGTTCTCTCCTCTCATCAGACTGATACAGTCCTGTTCTCTCCTCTCATCAGACTGATACAGTCCTGTTCTGTTCTGTTCTCTCATCAGACTGATACAGTCCTGTTCTCTCCTCTCATCAGACTGATACAGTCCTGTTCTGTTTCTCTCACACAGGTTGGATCCTAAACAGCCCAAATCCTTTCATAGTTCAGTATTTATGACCAGGGCCCACAGTGCCGCAGTAGTACAACATCAAGGGGATAGGGAACCATTTAGAATATGCCCCATAAATACAAGATATAAACCATTTAGTATAAAACCCATAAATACAAGATATGAACATATAAACCATTTAGTATAAAACCAATAAATACTAGATATAAACCATTTAGTATAAAACCATTAAATACAAGATATAAACATATAAACCATTTATAATAAAACCAATAAATACATGATATAAACATATAAACCTTTTAGTATAAAACAATTAAATACAAGATATAAACATATAAACCATTTAGTATAAAACCAATAAATACTAGATATAAACCATTTAGTATAAAACCATTAAATACCAGATATAAACATATAAACGATTTACTATGAACCCCAATATTTTTTATTCTGTATATTTGTATTCTTCTTTTCACTGGGTCTTTTAAGTCATTATTGTGGAATCACTACAACGTTGTTGATCCATCCTCAGTGTTCTACCATCACAGACATTAAACTCTGTAGCCGTTTTAAAAACCATCCCTGGCCTCATGGCGACATCCCTGAGCAGTTTCCTTCCTGTCCTGCAGCTCAGTTCAGAAGGACGTCTGTATCTTTCATCTGTCTGGGTGCTTTAATATATAATCCACTGTCACGTCCTGGCCAGTATAAGGGTTAATTAGTATTGTAGTTTGGTCAGGACGTGGCAGAGGGTATTTGTTTTATGTGGTTCGGGGTGGTGTGTTTTGGTGAAGGGGCATTTGGTTTAAGTATTCCGGGGTTTTTGGGCACTGTTTGGTTTTCAGTTATTCTATGTCTAGTCTAGTATGTCTGTTTCTATGTTTGGTTAATTGGGGTTGGGACTCTCAGTTGAAGGCAGGTGTTGTCTATCTGCCTTTGATTGAGAGTCCCATATATGAGGGTGTGTTTGGTATTTGTGGGTGATTGTTCTGTGTGTAAGCCTTATGCTTAGCCAGACTGTTTTGTTGTTCGTAGTTTCGTTTTTGTTATTTTGGTGTTCATTTTGATAATTAAATAAAAGTCAAGATGAGCCTACACGTACCTGCTGCGTTTTGGTCCTCCTTCACAGACGACAACCGTGACATCCACAGCATAATGATTAACTTGACTATGCTTAAAGAGATATTCAATGTCAATTTTTTTTTAAATCTACCAATCACCGCTCTTCTTTATGAGGCTTTTGAAAAGCTCCCTGGTCTTTGCAGTTGAATCTGTCCTTGAAATTCAATATTTGACTGAGGGACCTTACAGATGTTGTATATATGTGGGACAGAGGAAGGGGAAGTCAATCAAAAAATCATGTCAATCCTTATTATTTCACACAGGGTGAGTCCATGTAAATTAGTATGTGATTTGTTAAGCCATATTTCACTCCTGAACTAATCACGCAGAAACAAAGGGGCTGAATACTTATGCAACTACTAAACACCGAGCGGACAAAACATTAGGAACACCAGCTTTTTCCATGACACAGACTAACCAGGTGAATCCAAGCTATGATCCCTTATTGATGTCACTTGTTAAATCCACTTCAATCAGTGTAGATGAAGGGGAGGAGACGGGTGGTTAAAGAAGGATTTTTAAGCCTTGAGACAATTGAGACATGGGCTGTGTATGTGTGCCATTCAGAGGGTGAACGGGCAAGACAAAAGATTTAAGTGCCTTTGAACGGGGGGATGGTAGAAGGTGCCAGGAGCAACGGTTTGAGTCAAGAACCGCAAAGATGCTGGGTTTTTCACTCTCAACAGTTTCCTGTGTGTATCAAGAATGGTTCACCACCCAAAGGACATCCTGGGACAATATAGGATGAAGCACAATAATTGTTCGCTAAAATAATAAAGGTAACAATCCTGGTTAGAGGTAACAGTCCTGGTTAGAGGTAACAATCCTGGTTAGAGGTAACAATCCTGGTTAGTTTAGAGGTAACAATCCTGGTTAGTTTAGAGGTAACAGTCCTGGTTAGAGGTAACAGTCCTGGTTAAAGGTAACAATCCTGGTTAGAGGTAACAATCCTGGTTAGAGGAAACAATCCTGGTTAAAGGTAACAATCCTGGTTAGAGGTTAGAGGTAACTATCCTGGTTAAAGGTAACAGTCCTGGTTAGAGGTAACAATCCTGGTTAAAGGTAACAGTCCTGGTTAGAGGTAACAATCCTGGTTAGAGGTTAGAGGTAACACTCCTGGTTAAAGGTAACAGTCCTGGTTAGAGGTAACAATCCTGGTTAAAGGTAACAGTCCTGGTTAGAGGTAACAATCCTGGTTAAAGGTAACAGTCCTGGTTAGTGGTAACAGTCCTGGTTAATGGTAACAATCCTTTGCATGAACTGCCTACATTATTCCAAATGTTATTTGTTAATTATGGAAATTAAGATAAGCAGGATTTTTTAAATATACACTACCAGTCAAAAGTTTGGACAAACCTTCAAGAGTTTTTCTTAATTTTTTTTACTGTTTTCTACATTGTAGGATAATAGTGAAGACACTAAAACTATGAAATAACACATATGGAATCATGTAGTAACCAAAAGAGTATTAAACTTAAAATATATTTAACATTTTATATTCTTCAAAGTAGCCACCGTTTGCGTTGATGACAGCTTTGCACACTGTTGGCATTCTCTCAACCAGCTTCATGAGGTAGTCACCTGGAATGCATTTCAATTAAGAGGTGTGCCTTGTTAAAAGTTAATTTGTGAAATTTATTTCCTTCTTAATGTGTTTGAGCCAATCAGTTGTGTTGTGACAAGGTAGGGATGGTATACAGAAGATAACCCTATTTGGTAAAAGACCAAGTCCATATTATGGCAAGAACAGCTCAAATAAGCAAAGAGAAATGACAGTCCATCATTACTTTAAGACATGAAGGTCAGTCAATACGGAACATTTCTAAAACTTTGAAAGTTTCTTCAAGTGCTGTCGCAAAAACCATCAAGCGCTATGATGAAACTGGCTCTCATGAGGACCGCCACAGGAAAGGAAGACCCAGAGTTTCCTCTGCTGCAGAGGACAAGTTCATTAGAGTTACCAGCCTCAGAAATTGGCAATTAACTGCACCTCAGATTGCAGCCCAAATAAATTGCTCCAGAGTTCAAGTAACAGACACATCGCAACATCAACTGTTCAGAGGAGACTCCGTGAATCAGGCCTTCATGGTCAAATTGCTGCAAAGAAACCACTACTAAAGGACACCAATAATAAGAAGAGACTTGATTCTGCCAAGAATCATGAGCAGTGGACATTAGACCGGTGGAAATCTGTCCTTTGGTTTCATGAGTCCAAATTTGAGATTTTTGGTTCCAACCGCCGTGTCTTTGTGAGATGCAGAGTAGGTGAACGGATGATCTCCGCATGTGTGGTTCCCACTGTGAAGCATGGAGGAGGAGGTGTGATGGTGTGGGGGTGCTTTGCTGGTGACACTGTCTGTGATTTATTTAGAATTCAAGGCACATTTAACCAGCATGGCTACCACAGAATTCTGCAGCCAGCAAGTGCTCAGCATATGTGGGAACTCCTTTAAGACTTTTGGAAAAGCATTCCAACTGACTACCTAATGAAGCTGGATGAGAGAATGCCAAGAGTGTGCATAGCTGTCATCAATGCAAAGGTTTGCTACTTTGAAGAATCGAAAATCTGAAAATATATTTTGATTTGTTGAACATTTTTTTGGTTACTACATGATTCCATATGTGTTATTTCATAATTTGGATGTCTTCACTATGATTTTACAATATAGAAAATAGTAAAAATAAAGAAAAACCCTTGAATGTGTTGGTGTGTCCAAACTTTTGACCGGTACTGTATATTTACCCCCCCCCCAAAAAAAATATGGAGGATTGGAAATGTTGAAAACAATTATATTGACAGAAGCTACAATCTATCTCCAGTATTAAATCTGATCTAGCCCTTAAACAAAACAAAAAAACAATACAATAGGACATCGAGCCAACATGACACATCTGTGGGAAGCATTGGAGTCAACATGGGCCAGCATCCCTGTGGAACGTTTTCGACACCTTGTAGAGTCCATGTCCCAACGAACTGAGGCTGTTCCGGGGGCAAAAGGGAGAGGAACTCTATATTAGGAAGGTGCCCGTGTTCCTAATGTTTTGTCCACTCAGTGTACATACTGTACCATTTAAAGTGTATTCCAATATCCTCTGAGTTTTCTCTTCTCTCTGGTTTGATACACGTGACATGCAGAGCCTTGAAGATCACTTACATTGCACGCATTATAGCGTTTTACTATATCTAATTAAATGAAGATCAATGGAAACAACGACGGAACAGGAAAGTCATTGATAGAACACAGCGGGAGGCAGATGGAATCATGGAACAGAAGAACTCCTCCGTAAGATTCTGTCAGTTCCAAACCGGAACTCATTACAGTGATTTATCAAATATGACATTCAAATCATTAAAACAATACAATAAAAAGCTATTAGGACTTAATACAACTGATGACATCAGATAGACTATGAGGTCCCTGGCTCAGAACACAACATTAATACAGCTAATGACATCAGATAGACTATGAGGTTCCTGGATCCTTGTTTTTCAGAGTCTAACACATTACCGGTGAATTTCCGCCTGTAGGAGTATCGGCACGTTGTCACGGCAACCCCCGCTGTCCCCGTGGCGACCTCACAGGTCAAAACTGGTCCTTCGTGACCCGGTTACAGTGTGTTCTGAGAACCTCCGTTTACAGTGTCGATGTCACGCTCTGACATAGGAGAGCTGTGTTTGCTCTGTTCAGTTAGGTCGGGGTGTGATAGGTGGGGGGGCATTCTATGGTTTGTATTTCTATGTTTTGGCCGGGTATGGTTTCCAATCAGAGGCAGCTGTCTATCGTTGTCTCCGATTGGAAGCCATACTTAGGCAGCCTGTTTTTCCCTTTGTGTTTGTGGGTAGTTGCTTTCCGTTTAGTTTGTATAACCTGGCGGAACTGTTGGCTGTCATTTTGTTATTTTGTCTCGTGTTCGTTTTCCATTAAATTATACAACGATGAGCACTCTACACGCTGCACCTTGGTCTCCTCTATGCGACGCCCGTAACAGTCGAGGCTTTTCTTCGGGAATGGTTTTCAAGGCTGCTACAGTACAGTACAATATGTTATTTAGGGACAAAGTTAAAACGTAAAAAAAATAAACTTTCAGAGGATTCCCTGAAGAACATAAAAGATGAGAGTGAGTTCTTCTGAAGAGAATGATTTACAACTCACAAAGAAAGAGAGAGAGAGAGAGAAACAGTCAGAATGTCTGATTGGAAATGTAGCAGAAGGCAGAAATGTTCCGCCATCACAATATATTTTGACTATGTTTATGACATAGGGAGAGAGAGATGGAAAGAGAGAGAGAGAGAGAGAGAGATGGGGAGAGAGAGAGAGAGAGATAGAGAGAGAGAGATGGAAAGAGAGAGAGAGAGAGAGAGAGATATGGAGAGAGAGAGAAAGAGAGAGAGAGAGATATGGAAAGAGAGAGAGAGACAGAGAGAGATGGGAGAGAGAGAGAGAAAGAGAGAGATATGGAGAGATAGAGAGAGATATGGAGAGAGAGAGAGAGATGGGGGAGAGAGAGAGAGAGAGATGGGGAGAGAGAGAGAGAGATATGGAGAGAGAGAAAAAGAGAGAGATGGGGGGAGAGAGAGAGAGAGAGAGAGAGAGAGAGATGGGGAGAGAGAGAGAGAGAGAGAGAGAGAGAGAGAGATGGAGAGAGAGAAAGAGAGAGAGAGATGGGGAGAGAGAGAGAGAGAGAGATATGGAGAGAGAAAGAGAGAGAGAGATGGGGAGAGAGAGAGAGAGAGAGAAAGAGAGAGAGAGTTTTTGAGTTTTTATAAAACCTTTATTTTATACTCAAGTATTAACATCAATAATGACACACTGCCTTTTCAGAAATGAAACACCAAATGTAATTCTTAAAATAAAAGAAAAAAATACAAAACACTAAAATAACAAAAAATGTAAAAAATAAAATAAAAAAATGCTAACAAACATATACATTCAGCTTATTTCATCAACAAAAAATAATTTCCCCTCCTCTACAAAACAAAGCGCTCCTTCGTATGCCCACTTCTCCTCAAACAATGGGAGATCTTTTACAGCTGAGAAGAACTCAAAATCTACTTTTATTCTTATTTTCACTAATCCTTTAAAAACACATCTTACATCCTGCCCATATCCCGTTTCTATCTTATGTTTCCTACTCAAAAAAATGGACATCTTAGCTTGTCCCAAAATAAAATTTAACAGTTGACATTTTCTTTTCTGTTGCTTTCTATATTGAAACCCCAAAATAAAAACAGTGTTATTGAAAATCTCCCCTACAGCTTTAAACAAAGACTCCAGCATTTCCAAGAGAGGTTTAATCCTCTCACACTCCACAAAACAGTGAAAAATGGTTTCTCTTATATTACAAAAAGGACATCCATCTCCAACATCTGAGTTAATAACAGATACAAAAGCATTAACTGCAATGATGCCATGCAAAACCCTCCATTGCATATCACCAGTACCCTTTTGTAACGGTGGCTTGTACAGTGCTCTCCATGCTGGCTTTACCTTGTCATCAATGCCCAGTTTTACCCTCCATGGAGTGTCTTTTCTATTTTTCAATTTATCTTTATTCAACACCTTGACACACCCCCTATATAATTCTTTCCCATTCACCTCATCCAAACCCACCTCTTCCAACCCTCTCAAATCCAGTAATATCGCCTTTCTTTCTGACTCTGGGATATTTGGTGTAATCCCTAGTCTTGGAAATGAGACGTCTTCATCTTGTTCCTTCTTGTGGCTATGAAGCATACCCCACTCTTCTGCTGACAGAGCCTTCCTGCATCTTCCCAGCATTTGTCCTACAATCCTTTCCGACCTCACCCCCAAATGTTCAGCCACCCGTCTACCATCCATTAAGGCGGGCCCAGCCACGGCCATTAACTGTTTTAAGGTGATGATTTTGCCCTTCACCAGAATCTTGGAAAAATGTGGAACATCTGCAGTTGTGCAATCCAGTCTTGCCCCATACACCAGAGGTTCCTCCAACAGCCAATGCACTGACTCCGCTGAAGTTCGTCTGGACACCTTCATTATGCTCCACACCCTAAGAAGGCCTCTGTAAAACGGAGGTATTCCCTCCCTGGAAATCTGGCTACTATCAACCAAAAATAAAGCTTTCTTTAAACCTAATCCTCCAACCTGCTGTAATACAAGACCTGCCACCCCTCTCCAAACCACATTTTCCTGTCCATAAAGCAACCTTTGAATAAACTGCAACCGGAAAGCAGCAGCCCTACTAGCAAGATGTACAAGACCTTGTCCCCCCTCCTCTTTTGACAAATACAAAACACTTTGTGGAACCCAGTGATATTTATCCCAAAAGAAATCCACAATTATTGCCTGTATCTTAGCCAGAAGGCCAGATGGTGGTTCTAAAACTGACAACCGATGCCACAGTGCAGAGGCAATCACATTGTTAACTATAATAGTGCGCCCTCTATATGACATACGAGATAGCAACCAACGCCATCTCCTTATCCTCCCTTCCACCATTTCAACCACCCCAATCCAATTTTTTTCCATAGTCCCCTCATCTCCTAGGTACACTCCAAGATACTTAAAACCTCCCTTACACCATTCCAGCCCCCCTGGCAAAGCCATGATCCCTCCATCCCATTCTCCAATCTGTAAAGCACAACTCTTTTCCCAATTTACCTTTGCAGAGGATATTCCCCTAAAACGATCAACCATTAGACTCAAACTATCCACCTCCGCTTGATTTTTCACTAAAACAACTACATCATCAGCATAGGCTGAGAGACGAATAGGAGGAATATCCCTTGAAAGGTACACCCCTTCAATGTGACTTCTTATGCTATTTAGTAGTGGCTCTATAGCAATGGCATATAACATTCCCGACAAAGAACATCCCTGCCTAATACCCCTACACACTTTAAAAGGAGCACTCAAACCACCGTTAACTTTCAATACACTTTCAATGTCACCATATATCACCTCTATCATGGCAATAAAACCAGAGCTGAACCCAAACGCCTCCAAAGTGTGCCATAAATATTGATGTTCAACTCGGTCAAATGCCTTTTCCTGATCAATTGAAATTAGACCAGCATCCAACCCAATAGCCCTAGAGACGTCCAAAAAATCACGAATCAGAGAAATGTTATCTCCTATCTGCCTGCCAGGAACACAGTAGGACTGGTCCGTATGTATGATTTGCCCCATCACCTCCTTCAACCTGTTGGACAAAGCTTTTGACAGGATCTTATAATCAGTGCACAATAAAGCCACCGGCCTCCAGTTCTTCACCTCCCTAGGGTCACCCTTTTTGGGCAGTAGGGTGAGGACAGCCCTTCTGCAGCTTATTGGTAGTAACCCTCCGGTTAAACTATCATTAACTACTGCTAGCCAATCCTCTCCCAACATAGCCCAAAAAGACTTAAAAAAGTCAACGGGAAGCCCATCAATGCCTGGTGCCCTTCCATTTTCCATGCCTTTTAATGCAGTGTATAACTCCTGCAAAGACAATGGTTGCTCAAGCTCAACCTGAGCTTCTGCAGCCACCTGTGGGAGCCCATCAAGGAACTGCTGTGTCACTGTTTTATCCTCTTTGTACTCACACTTGTAGAGCTCAGCATAGAACTCTACTGCCCTCTTTCTAATTTCACTGGTAGAGCTCAGCATAGAACTCTACTGCCCTCTTTCTAATTTCACTGGTAGAGCTCAGCATAGAACTCTACTGCCCTCTTTCTAATTCCACTGGTAGAGCTCAGCATAGAACTCTACTGCCCTCTTTCTAATTTCACTGGTAGAGCTCAGCATAGAACTCTACTGCCCTCTTTCTAATTTCACTGGTAGAGCTCAGCATAGAACTCTACTGCCCTCTTTCTAATTTCACTAGGTCTAGTGAGCTCTTGTCCAACAGCTGATTTGAGACAATGAATCATTTTTCTTTGTCCATTCTTTTTCTCTAAACCAAAGAAAAATTTGGATGAGGCATCCATTTCAGAGATTCCCTGAAACTTACTTCTCACCAATGCCCCCTGTGCTCTGATACCCAGCAGGTCTGCCAATGCAGCTTTTTTTTTCTTGAGGGCCTGAGTGTGGCCTCGATCTCCTGTGGTCTCAACCAACGTAATGAGTTCCACTATTTCAGTCTCTAGGGCTTTCATTGATCTGGTGATATCCTTGGTGACATTCCTCGTGTATTGCTTACAGAATTGTTGAATGTGGATTTTCCCTATATCCCACCACTGTTGAAGGGATACAAAACTGGCCTTTTGAGACCTCCACCTCTCCCAGAAAAAACTAAAACATTTCCTGAAGTGAGCATCACTCAATAAAGTTATGTTAAAATGCCAGTATGCGCTTTTAGGTTTTACATCGTTAATGAACACCACCTCTGTTATTAAACAATGATCAGAAAATCCCACTGGGGTTATCACACTTGATTTACAGACCTGAGATTGATGCTCAAAACAATAAAACCTATCTAACCTGGCCATAGAGATGGTGTTCTCTCTCACATGCACCCAGGTATACTGCCTTGTGCCTCCATGTTGACTCCGCCAAATGTCACACAGTTCATTTGTTACAATGAGACGTTTTAAAAAAGTCCTTGAGGCTATATGAGGTTCTTTGTGGTTTCTATCTAAATCACTGACTGTGCAGTTAAAATCCCCAGCAATAAATAAATAATCTTCCTTGTTACATTTCTCAATGGTATTTGATAATGTCTCTAAAAAGCATACCCTCTCAACTGCCACCACTGGGGCATATACATTTATCAGACACATAGTGATGTTTTCATACCTTACTCTAACTTTTAGTAACCTCCCCTCAACTACCTCTTCAACCTCATATGACAAAGGCAAAAACCCTTTTGAGAACAATATGGCCACACCCCCACTTTTTGTGTTTTTATGACTACACACCACTGTCCCCCCCCCACTCCTGTTTCCACATAACTTCATTTTCCAAATTACTATGCGTTTCTTGTAGAAAAATGATGTCACTTCCCTTTCCCCTAATTAACTCATACACTATGGCTCTTTTTTTAACGTCTCTTGCCCCATTTACATTTAAAGAAGAAATCTTAAAACTGCTCATGGTTGAAGAAAAAAATACAGAGGAAGACCCAGAAACCACATCTCTTTACAGAGTTAAAACTGCGACTGAACTCTTTCATTTCCTTTAGAATTTACATCACTTATCACTCTCGTTACCACTTTCTTGAGTCTAGCAATTTCAGGGCTTGTCAAACCTCCCCCTGTTATTTTTGACATCAGAAACTTTGCTGATTCAATAAACAATTCACTTTCAGGGAAAAAATCTGTTATATTATAATCCTGCATATATTTCTTCCCTTTTGTCAACTTCAGAAATTGACGTACCTTCCCAATCCCATACCTCCCTTCCTCCCCATTTATCTCACTATTTTGTTGTGACGCATCAGATGACTCACTCTCGCTATCCTCCCCAGAAGAAAACTCCACCATCTCTACAACCTGTTTATCTTCAAGTGAATTATCCATCTCTACCTTCCTCTTCGAATTAGACCCTTCCCCACCCCTTACATTCTTCCTCTTACTCCTCGGTATTTTGAAAACAGCTGCTTCCTTTCCCATTATTTCAATCTCCTCTTGACCTCCAATTTCGTTTTCCAGCACCACCTCAGCGACGGCAGTCGCAATCTCACCGACTGTTTCCCCTCCCTCTTTGTTCTGATCTACAACAATTGCCCCCGTATCCACACTGCCTTCCTCTCCTACTTTTCCTACCACATCTGCCCACCTTCTCCCTTCCCCTGCACCCTTAGCATGTTCATCCCTTCGCGGTGGTGCGTTAGCTGCACCAGCACTAGAGCTGCTACCGGGCTCTGCGGGCTCATTCTCGGGACAATTACGCACCAAATGCCCCTCTCTTCCACAGCCAAAGCATTTCATCGATTCAGTAGAAGCGTAAAAGACATAATCAAATCCATCAATCTTAAAACTGAATGCTAAATTCAGTTCATCAGTGTCCTTTTTTAAAATCATATGCACTTGTCTCCTATGCGACACGACATGCTTCAGCAACGGAGATTTGCATCCAAAAAGAACCTTCTTTATTGTTGATACAATTTGACCATGACGAGATAACTCTCGCTCCAACACTTCATCTCTAACAAATGGTGGCACGTTAGAAAGTATAACTTTCTTTGCCGGATTCATAAGCGGAAATACCGGTGTCTGTGTTTCTCTCAACACAACACCACTCTCAACTATCGTATTCACCTTTTCAATGGAATCTAAGAATATCACTACAGCGCTATTCATCCTTGAAGCTGATTTGATACTATCATACCCAATGATAGCACCCACTGCCAAACTACATTCTTCCACTGAACACCCGGCCGCAGCAGGAATCTTTACTCCATGTCGCCGACTAAGTTTTTCAAACTCCAAACTTCCGCGAGTGGCCATTGCAACCAGCCCCACCCGCTGGTTGTGCCCTCGCGAAAACCAACCTCAACGATCCCACCACCCCTATACGTGCTTAGTGATATTTAGACAAGATACCCTTAAAACAACTAAACTAATCAACATATATATATACACACCAAAACCCAATAGGGTGAAGATAATTCCAGTCGCTCTCACAATCACTCCTTCTTCACGACTCGCTCCCAGCATGCACTCCAACGAGAGAGAGAGAGAGAGAGAGAGAGAGAGAGAGATGGAAAGAGAGAGAGAGAGAGAGAGAGAGAGAGATATGGAGAGAGAGAGAAAGAGAGAGAGGGAGATATGGAAAGAGAGAGAGAGACAGAGAGAGATGGGGAGAGAGAGAGAGAGAGAAAGAGAGAGATATGGAGAGATAGAGAGAGAGAGAGAGATGGAGAGAGAGAGAGATGGAGAGAGAGAGAGAGAGAGAGATATGGAGAGAGAGAGATGCACCCAGCCTCACCCTACTAGAGTCTGAAGTCAAATGTCTACTGTTTGCTGATAATCTGGTACTTCTGTCCCCATCCAAGGAGGTCCTACAGCATGACCTAGATCTTCTGCACAGACCTGGGCCCTGACAGACCTGGGCCCTGACAGACCTGGGCCCTGACAGACCTGGGCCTTGACAGACCTGGGCCCTGACAGTAAATCTCAGTTAGACAAAAATCATTGTGTTCCAAAAAAGGTCCAGTTGCCAGGATCACGAATACAAATTCCAACTAGACACCGTTGCCCTGGAGCAGGTATTGTCACGTCCTGACCATAGTGAGATGTTATTTTCTATGGTAGAGTAGGTCAGGACGTGACAGGGGGTGTTTTGTGTTTTTCTATGGTTTCTATTTCTATGTTCTTAGGTTCTAGTTTTTGTATTTCTATGTTGGTTTGTTTGGGATGATCTCCAATTAGAGGTAGCTGGTCCTCGTTGTCTCTAATTGGAGATCATACTTAAGTAGGGGTTTTTCTTCCTGGGTTTTGGTGGGAGATTATTTTTGAGCAGTGTTTGTTTCTCCTCTGCGTCACGGTTTGTTGTTTTGTCTATTCAGTTATTTGATGTATTGCAAAGTTTCACAGATTAAATAAAAATGTGGAACTACCCCCACGCTGCACCTTGGTCCTCTACTCCTTTTGAAAGCCATGACAGGTATTCTCAAACTGGGGTACACCCAGGGTACGCGCAATGCCGTCGGGGGGGTACGCCAAATTAAAATGTGATTCACATCAAAAAATATATATATTTTATTATTATTTTTACATTTCTTCACATTTTCAAACATTAAATTTAGATTTTCCAACGGGGCTGTACATTTGGGTGAGTTTCTTTTCCTTGCCTGAGTCGCCTCGTTTCACAGCCCAAAAAATACAATTAAACCATCTAGTGTTCAGAGAAATAACAACACAATGTCAAATACAGGAAGCCTCGTCAAACAATTAACATCCAATCACATTAACGTTACTCTCTCGCGGGAAACCTTCACTGTTGCGCAGACATTTCGAAACGAAACATGACAATTGTTTTAACAAGCCTTGGGAGTTCTTGGAGTGAGAATAAAGACGACATTCGGGTAGTAAGACGTGTATAAAAGCAACAGATACCATTAATAAGAAGGGTCTAGAAGCGTCTTATATGGTGAGCTACCGAGTGGCTGGGACAGGCAAGACCCATACTATTGTGGAGGATTTAATTCTTCCTGCTGCCGTGGATACGGCTGGAACAATGCTGGGGGAAAAGGCCAAAAACAACTATACAGACAATGGCTTCATCAAACAACACTGTTTCATGACGCATCAGTGACGTGGCAGGAGATGTTTTGAAACAATTACTGCTTCGCATACAAGCCAGTGAATTATATGCGTTACAGCTGGATGAGTCAACAGACGTGGTGGGCCTGGCCCAGCTCCTGGTATATGGATGAGTTAACAGGCCTGGTACAGCTCCTGGTATATGGATGAGTTAACAGGCCTGGCACAGCTCCTGGTATATGGATGAGTCAACAGACGTGGCGGGCCTGGTACAGCTCCTGGTATATGGATGAGTCAACAGACGTGGCGGGCCTGGCACAGCTCCTGGTATATGGATGAGTTAACAGGCCTGGTACAGCTCCTGGTATATGGATGAGTTAACAGGCCTGGTACAGCTCCTGGTATATGGATGAGTTAACAGGCCTGGTACAGCTCCTGGTATATGGATGAGTTAACAGGCCTGGCACAGCTCCTGGTATATGGATGAGTCAACAGACGTGGCGGGCCTGGTACAGCTCCTGGTATATGGATGAGTCAACAGACGTGGCGGGCCTGGTACAGCTCCTGGTATATGGATGAGTTAACAGGCCTGGCACAGCTCCTGGTATATGGATGAGTCAACATACGTGGCGGGCCTGGCACAGCTCCTGGTATATGTCCATTACGTTAATGGGGGGGGTCAATTAAGGAAGACATCCTCTTCTGCAAACCACTGGAAACCAGGACAACAGGAAAGGATCATTTTTAAAGTACTGGACAGCTTTGTGACGTCAAATGGACTTTGGTGGTCGAGATGTGTTGGTTTCTGTACTGATGGTGTAAAAGCCATGACCGGGAGACATAGTGGAGTGGTAACACGCCTGCAAGCAGTTGCTCCCAATGCCACTTGGGTCCACTGCATCATCCACCGAGAGGCTCTTCCTGCCAAGGGAACAGCTTGAAAGACGTTTTGGACACTACCGTGGAAACGGGTTCACTTTGTTAAAGCAAAAGGCCCCTGAACTCTCGTGTATTTTCTGCATTATGTAATGATATGCGCAGCGACCACGTAACGCTTTTTACAATGATTTAAGAATGAGACTCTCTCCAATACAACCCGACATTGCAGAGTTATGCGCGTCCTTTCAAACACACCCTTCTCATTAACCTGTGGTGAGATATTCACCATTTCCGATGAACAAATAACGTTTTATATGTAAAATGGTTAAATAAAGAGTAAAATTATTGATTATTGTTATATTATTATTTGTGGTCCTATAAGAGCTCTTTGCCACTTCCCACGAGACGGGTTGTGACAAAAACTCACTCATTCTTATGTTTAATACATGTATCATATAGTGTGTGTGGCAGGTTTGCAATGATGGCAGAAAAACAACATTTGA
>NW_021822178.1:330211-336803 GCF_901001165.1 Salmo trutta | reverse complement strand
AGCTGGGGTTAGATTTAACATAGGCTAGCTGGGGTTAGATGGTAATATAGGCTAGCTGGGTAGATGGTACATAGAGGCTAGCTGGGGTTAGATGGTAACATAGAGGCTAGCTGGGGGTTAGATGGTAACATAGAGGCTAGCTGGGGTTAGATGGTAACATAGGCTAGCTGGGGTTAGATGGTAACATAGAGGCTAGCTGGGGGTTAGATGGTAAACATAGAGCTAGCTGGGGGTTAGATGTAACATAGAGGCTAGCTGGGGGTTAGATGGTAACATAGAGGCTAGCTGGGGGTTATGGTAACATAGGCTAGCTGGGGTTAGATGGTAACATAGAGGCTAGCTGGGGGTTAGATGGTAACATAGAGCTAGCTGTGGGTTAGATAGTAACATAGAGCTAGCTGGGGTTAGATGGTAACATAGAGCCTAGCTGGGGTTAGATGGTAACATAGATCTAGCTGGGGGTTAGATTAACATAGAGGCTAGCTGGGGGTTAGATGGTAACATAGAGGCTAGCTGGGGGTTAGATGGTAACATAGAGGCTAGCTGGGGGTTAGATGGTAACATAGAGGCTAGCTGGGGGTTAGATGGTAACATAGAGGCTAGCTGGGGGTTAGATGGTAACATAGAAGCTAGCTGGGGGTTAGATGGTAACCTGGATGGGTGTTCCATATATACACCACCATTCAATGAGACACACAACAACACACACACACACCCACACACACCACACACAAGTACACACACCACACACAACTACACACACACAACCACACACACACAGTCACACATGCACAGTCACACACATGCACACACACACAAGTACACACACAACTACACACATACACACACACACCCACACACACACACACACACACACACACACACACACACACACACTCCACAGTCACACACATGCACACACACACAAGTACACACACACAACTACACACATACACACACACACACACACATACACACATCTACACACAACCACACACACACAGAAGTACACACACAACCACACACACAACTACACACAACCACAACCACACACAACCACACACACGACCACACACACAACCACACACAACCACACACACAACTACACACACACACAACTACACACAACTACACACACACACACACACACAACCACACACAACTACACACACACACACACACACCACACACACACAGTCAGAACAAACCCCTGGTCAGGCCTCTGAAGCAGCGTAGTGCAGTGAAGGACATGTGATATATGGTTGGTCGGCGTGGTTTAAATGGGGTTTTATTTTGGGATACAGGCTGCTGTTTATTGTGTGTGATATTAACTCATTTTAAAAGGCCTCCCTATGGAGTGATGCTAGAAGTTATTATCAGGACCGAGGCCACAGACAGGATGCAGGATTCAACAACGCCACAAAGTCACCTTGCTGTTGATGGCTTTAAATAAATACAGTAAATCTCAAAGTTCCTCCGAGCTCCAAGTGCTGTTGATGGCTTTAAATAAATACAGTAAATCTCAAAGTTCGTCTGAGCTCCAACTGCTGTTGATGGCTTTAAATAAATACAGTAAATCTCAAAGTTCCTCCGAGCTCCAACTGCTGTTGATGGCTTTAAATAAATACAGTAAATCTCAAAGTTCCTCCGAGCTCCAAGTGCTGTTGATGGCTTTAAATAAATACAGTAAATCTCAAAGTTCCTCTGAGCTCCAACTGCTGTTGATGGCTTTAAATAAATACAGTAAATCTCAAAGTTCCTCCGAGCTCCAACTGCTGTTGATGGCTTTAAATAAATACGGTAAATCTCAAAGTTCCTCCGAGCTCCAACTGCTGTTGATGGCTTTAAATAAATACAGTAAATCTCAAAGTTCCTCCGAGCTCCAACTGCTGTTGACGGATTTAAATAAATACAGTAAATCTCAAAGTTCCTCCGAGCTCCAACTGCTGTTGACGGCTTTAAATAAATACAGTAAATCTCAAAGTTCCTCCGAGCTCTAACTGCTGTTGATGACTTTAAATAAATACAGTAAATCTCAAAGTTCCTCCGTGCTCTAACTGCTGTTGATGGCTTTAAATAAATACAGTAAATCTCAAAGTTCCTCCGAGCTCCAACTGCTGTTGATGGCTTTAAAAAAATACAGTAAATCTCAAAGTTCCTCCGAGCTCCAACTGCTTTTGAACGTCACCACAGTTACACATTATGTTACAATTTATAGCTTTATGTTATGACATGAGAAGCACTATGTTTCTACCTTGTTATCACACATGGTCTGGAAGATTCTGTTGACAACTGTTTGTATTCCAAATGTGTTACATGACAAACAGAATCACACTTCATTCTCTCTTTCCAAATCCAGATGATTTAGATTGAGAGAGATGCTGTAACATGTCCTGGGTCAGTTTAGACTGGGAGAGAGATGCTGTAACATGTCCTGGGCCAGTTTAGACTGGGAGAGAGATGCTGTAACATGTCCTGGGTCAGTTTAGACTGGGAGAGAGATGCTGTAACGTGTCCTGGGTCAGTTTAGACTGGGAGAGAGATGCTGTAACATGTCCTGGGTCAGTTTAGACTGGGATAGAGATGCTGTAACATGTCCTGGGCCAGTTTAGACTGGGAGAGAGATGCTGTAACATGTCCTGGGTCAGTTTAGACTGGGATAGAGATGCTGTAACATGTCCTGGGTCAGTTTAGACTGGGAGAGAGACGCTGTAACATGTCCTGGGTCAGTTTAGACTGGGACAGAGATGCTGTAACATGTCCTGGGTCAGTTTAGACTGGGAGAGAGATGCTGTAACATGTCCTGGGTCAGTGTAGACTGGGAGAGAGATGCTGTAACATGTCCTGGGTCAGTTTAGACTGGGACAGAGATGCTGTAACATGTCCTGGGTCAGTTTAGACTGGGATAGAGATGCTGTAACATGTCCTGGGTCAGTTTAGACTGGGATAGAGATGCTGTAACATGTCCTGGGTCAGTGTAGACTGGGAGAGAGATGCTGTAACATGTCCTGGGTCATTTTAGACTGGGAGAGAGATGCTGTAACATGTCCTGGTTCAGTTTAGACTGGGAGAGAGATGCTGTAACATGTCCTGGGTTAGTTTAGACTGGGAGAGAGAGATGCTGTAACATGTCCTGGGTCAGTGTAGACTGGGATAGAGATGCTGTAACATATCCTGGGTCAGTTTAGACTGGGAGAGAGATGCTGTAACATGTCCTGGGTCAGTGTAGACTGGGAGAGAGATGCTGTAACATGTTCTGGGTCAGTTTAGACTGAGAGAACGATGCTGTAACATATCCTGGGTCAGTTTAGACTGGGAGAGAGATGCTGTAACATGTCCTGGGTCAGTGTAGACTGGGAGAGAGATGCTGTAACATGTTCTGGGTCAGTTTAGACTGAGAGAACGATGCTGTAACATATCCTGGGTCAGTTTAGACTGGGAGAGAGATGCTGTAACATGTCCTGGGTCAGTTTAGACTGGGAGAGAGAGATGCTGTAACATGTCCTGGGTCAGTTTAGACTGGGAGAGAGATGCTGTAACATGTCCTGGGTCAGTTTAGACTGGGATAGAGATGCTGTAACATGTCCTGGGTCAGTTTAGACTGGGAGAGAGATGCTGTAACATGTCCTGGGCCAGTTTAGACTGGGATAGAGATGCTGTAACATGTCCTGGGTCAGTTTAGACTGGGAGAGAGATGCTGTAACATGTCCTGGGCCAGTTTAGACTGGGAGAGAGATGCTGTAACATGTCCTGGGTCAGTTTAGACTGGGAGAGAGAGGCTGTAACATGTCCTGGGTCAATTTAGACTGGGATAGAGATGCTGTAACATGTCCTGGGTCAGTAAGTCTTTATCTACACTAGATCATCCAACAGCATCCTACGTATTCCATATATTTTATTTTAAAAAAGTAGACTCGTATCGTCCCCCCCTTCACCTGCAGCCGTCCGTCTGTAACGACGAGGAGCTGAACAAACTGCTCGGCGGTCTGACCATCACTCAGGGTGGTGTGCTGCCAAAACATCCAGGCAGTGCTTCTCCCCAAGAAGACCGAGAAGGCCATCAAAGACAAGTAAATTCGTTACTGCGGCTTCAACTTGACTACTCAACCCCCCAAAGGCTCTTTTAATAAGGGCCTGGTAGTTTTATCTCCCATCTCTCGTGGATACTCTTACTGACAGTTATGTCTGCTTCCCGCAACGTATTGTCGTCTCTGCCTTCTTCTCCTTTGTGCTGTTGTTTGTGCCCAATCATTTTTTGTACCAATGTTTGTGCTGCTCTGCTACCATGTTGTGTTGCTACCCGTGTTGTTGTCATGTTGTTGTTGCTCCGCTACCATGCTGGTGTTGTTGTCCTTAGGTCTCTCTTTATGGTAGTGTTGTGTTGTTCTCTCTTATTGTAGTGTTGTCCTCTATGTAGTGGTTGTGGGTGTCTTCTCATTTATGTGGGTTGTGGTGTCCTCCTCTTTATGTAGTGTTTGGTGTCTCTCTTTAATGTATTGGTTGTGTTAGGTTCTCTCTGTGATGGTCAGTGTGGTGTGTGTCTCTTCTTTATGTAGTGGGTTGTGGTGTCTCTCTTTAGTGTTGTGTTGTCTCTCTTTATGTAGTGTTGTGTTGTCTCTCTTTATGTAGTGTTGTCTCTCTTTATGTAGTGTTGTCTCTCTTTATGTAGTGTAGTGTTGTCTCTCTTTATGTAGTGTTGTGTTGTCTCTCTTTATGTAGTGTTGTCTCTCTTTATGTAGTGTTGTGGTGTCTCTCTTTATGTAGTGTTGTGTTGTCTCTCTTTATGTAGTGTTGTGGTGTCTCTCTTTATGTAGTGTTGTGGTGTCTCTCTTTATGTAGTGTTGTGTTGTCTCTATGTAGTGTTGTGTTGTCTCTCTTTATGTAGTGTAGTGGTGTCTCTCTTTATGTAGTGTTGTGTTGTCTCTCTTTATGTAGTGTTGTGGTGTCTCTCTTTATGTAGTGTAGTGTCGTCTCTCTTTATGTAGTGTTGTGGTGTCTCTCTTTATGTAGTGTTGTGTTGTCTCTCTTTATGTAGTGTTGTGTTGTCTCTCTTTATGTAGGGTTGTGTTGTCTCTCTTTATGTAGTGTAGTGTCGTCTCTCTTTATGTAGTGTTGTGGTGTCTCTCTTTATGTAGTGTTGTGTTGTCTCTCTTTATGTAGTGTTGTGTTGTCTCTCTTTATGTAGTGTTGTGTTGTCTCTCTTTATGTAGTGTTGTGGAGTCTCTCTTTATGTAGTGTTGTGTTGTCTCTCTCTATGTAGTGTTGTGGTGTCTCTCTTTATGTAGTGTTGTGGTGTCTCTCTTTATGTAGTGTTGTGTTGTCTCTCTTTATGTAGTGTTGTCTCTCTTTATGTAGTGTTGTGTTGTCTCTCTTTATGTAGTGTTGTCTCTCTTATGTAGTGTTGTGTTGTCTCTCTTTATGTAGTGTTGTGTTGTCTATCTTTATGTAGTGTTGTGTTGTCTCTCTTTATGTAGTGTTGTGTTGTCTCTCTTTATGTAGTGGTGTCTCTCTCTATGTAGTGTTGTGTTGTCTCTATGTAGTGTTGTGTTGTCTCTCTTTATGTAGTGTTGTGTTGGTCTCTCTTTATGTAGTGGTTGTGGTGGTCTTTCTTTATGTAGTGTTGTGTTGTCTCTATGTAGTGTTGTGTTGTCTCTATGTAGTGTTGTGGTGTTTCTCTTTATGTAGTGTTGTGGTGTCTCTCTTTATGTAGTGTTGTGGTGTCTCTCTTTATGTAGTGGTTGTGTTGTCTCTCTTTATGTAGTGTTGTGTTGTCTCTCTTTATGTAGTGTTGTCTTAGGTCTCTCTTTATGTAGTGTTGTGTTGTCTCTCTTTATGTAGTGTTGTGTTGTCTCTCTTTGTGTAGTGTTGTGTCGTCTCTCTTTATGTAGTGTTGTCTCTCTTTATGTAGTGTTGTGTCGTCTCTCTTTATGTAGTGTTGTGGTGTCTCTCTCTATGTAGTGTTGTGTTGTCTCTCTTTATGTAGTGTTGTGTATGTCGCTCTTTATGTAGTGTTGTGTTGTCTCTCTCTATGTAGTGTTGTGTTGTCTCTATGTAGTGTTGTGTTGTCTCTCTTTATGTAGTGTTGTGTTGTCTCTCTTTATGTAGTGTTGTGGTGTCTTTCTTTATGTAGTGTTGTGTTGTCTCTATGTAGTGTTGTGTTGTCTCTATGTAGTGTTGTGGTGTCTTTCTTTATGTAGTGTTGTGTTGTCTCTATGTAGTGTTGTGTTGTCTCTATGTAGTGTTGTGTTGTCTCTATGTAGTGTTGTGTTGTCTCTCTTTATGTAGTGTTGTCTCTCTTCATGTAGTGTTGTGGAGTCTCTCTTTATGTAGTGTTGTCTCTCTTTATGTAGTGTTGTCTCTCTTTATGTAGTGTTGTGTTGTCTCTCTTTATGTAGTGTTGTGTTGTCTCTCTTTATGTAGTGTTGTGTTGTCTCTCTTTATGTAGTGTTGTGTTGTCTCTCTCTTCGTAGTGTTGTGGTGTCTCTCTTTATGTAGTGTTGTCTCTATGTAGTGTTGTGTTGTCTCTCTTTATGTAGTGCTGTGGTGTCTCTCTTTATGTAGTGTTGTGGTGTCTCTATGTAGTGTTGTGTTG
>NW_021822178.1:315211-325211 GCF_901001165.1 Salmo trutta | reverse complement strand
TTCCTCAGAGCCCAAATGGAGAATTAGTTTCCTTGTGTTCGTCAGAGGGAGATATCCATCCTGGTTACTGAGAGAGAGCAGAGCCAACAGGAGAGAGGCCATTACTCAACGCATGGCACTGGCCACCTCAGATAAACCTCGACAACACTGGGTACCAAATGGCGCCCTATCTCCCAAAGGTCTATAGTAGTGCACTATATAGGGAATAGGGCTCTGGTCTATAGTAGTGCACTATATAGGGAATAGGGCTCTGGTCTAAAGTAGTGCACTATATAGGGAATAGGGCTCTGGTCAAAGTAGTTCACTATATAGGGAATAGGGCTCTGGTCTATAGTAGTTCACTATATAGGGAATAGGGCTCTGGTCTAAAGTAGTGCACTATATAGGGAATAGGACTCTGGTCTATAGTAGTGCACTATATAGGGAATAGGGCTCTGGTCTAAAGTAGTGCACTATATAGGGAATAGGGCTTTGGTCAAAGTAGTTCACTACGGTGCTATTTGGTACGCAAAAAAGTGGCTCCAAGCTGCAGTCCCTTTTAGATGACAAACCAAAATGACAAGTGTGCCAAAAATGGCACCCTATTCTCATTATAGTGCACTACTGTTGACCAGGGCCATAGAGTAGTGCACTACTGTTGACCAGGGCCATAGAGTAGTGCACTACTGTTGACCAGGGCCCATAGGGGTAGTGCACTACTTTAGACCAGGGCCCATAGGGGTAGTGCACTACTTTAGACCAGGGCCCATAGGGGTAGTGCACTACTTTAGACCAGGGCCCATAGTGGTAGTGCACTACTTTAGACCAGGGCCCATAGGGGTAGTGAACTACTATAGACCAGGGCCCATAGGGGTAGACCTACTGGGACCTACTGGGACCTACTGGGGTCTACTGGGACCTACTGGGACCTACTGGGGTCTACTGGGACCTACTGGGGTCTACTGGGGTCTACTGGGGTCTACTGGGACCTACTGGGGTCTACTGGGACCTACTGGGGTCTACTGGGGTCTACTGGGACCTACTGGGACCTACTGGGGTCTACTGGGACCTACTGGGACCTACTGGGGTCTACTGGGGTCTACTGGGACCTACTGGGGTCTACTGGGACCTACTGGGGTCTACTGGGGTCTACTGGGGTCTACTGGGACCTACTGGGGTCTACTGGGGTCTACTGGGGTCTGCTGGGGTCTACTGGGACCTACTGGGGTCTACTGGGGTCTACTGGGGTCTACTGGGACCTACTGGGGTCTACTGGGGTCTACTGGGGTCTGCTGGGACCTACTGGGGTCTACTGAGACCTACTGGGGTCTACTGGGACCTACTGGGGTCTACTGGGGTCTACTGGGGTCTACTGGGACCTACTGGGACCTACTGGGGTCTACTGGGGTCTGCTGGGGTCTACTGGGGTCTACTGGGACCTACTGGGGTCTACTGGGACCTACTGGGACCTACTGGGGTCAACTGGGACCTACTGGGGTCTACTGGGGTCTACTGGGGTCTACTGGGGTCTACTGGGACCTACTGGGGTCTACTGGGGTCTACTGGGACATACTGGGGTCTACTGGGGTCTACTGAGGTCTACTGGGGTCTACTGGGACCTACTGGGGTCTACTGGGGTCTACTGGGACCTACTGGGGTCTACTGGGGTCTACTGAGGTCTACTGGGGTCTACTGGGGTCTACTGAGGTGTACTGGGACCTACTGGGGTCTACTGGGACCTACTGGGACCTACTGTGGTCTACTGAGGTGTACTGGGACCTACTGGGGTCTACTGGGACCTACTGGGACCTACTGGGGTCTACTGGGGTCTACTGGGACATACTGGGGTCTACTGGGGTCTACTGAGGTCTACTGGGGTCTACTGAGATGTACTGGGACCTACTGGGGTCTACTGGGACCTACTGGTGTCTACTGGGACCTACTGGTGTCTACTGGGACCTACTGGGGTCTACTGGGACCTACTGGGGTCTACTGGGGTCTACTGGGGTCTACTGGGACCTACTGGGACCTACTGTGGTCTACTGGGGTCTACTGGGACCTACTGGGGTCTATTCATTAATAACTTTAGTGAAGTGGGCAACATAGCCAAAACAAGGTGATTTACAGCACCCTACTAGCGTGGAGGGACTGTAAGAAATACCTGGGCATTTCCTCCCAAATATGTTCTCACTCGCCTATAGTAGGCAACCCAGACTTGCCAAAAGCCCTGAGGGATGCCAACTTTAATCTTTGGCATACTCTAGGAATAAGGACTTTTTCAGACCTATTTCATCAGAAAACCACTTCACTGAAGTCCTTTCAAGAGCTCTGCAGTGAATTCAATGTGCCAAAATCAATTTATTTTTTATTTTTAATATCTTCAAATTAGACATGTCGTTTCCTCATTTACTTCCAAGAGGAGGTTTAGAGCTCAGCTGAATGAAGTTGAAACCCTTCTTGTAACAGCACAATCCATTAAAGGCTAAATCTCCTATATCTATAGACTCCTTTCTGAGAAAGGAGGCTCCTCCTCTACTCATTTGAAAATAATCTGGGAAAAGGACCTTGGTCTGACTATCAGTGATGAGTTATGGGCGGAGGTCTATCAGTGATGAGTTATGGGCGGAGGTCTATCAGTGATGAGTTATGGGCGGAGGTCTGACTATCAGTGATGAGTTATGGGCGGAGGTCTGACTATCAGTGATGAGTTATGGGCGGAGGTCTGACTATCAGTGATGAGTTATGGGCGGAGGTCTGACTATCAGTGATGAGTTATGGGCGGAGGTCTGACTATCAGTGATGAGTTATGGGCGGAGGTCTGACTATCAGTGATGAGTTATGGGCGGAGGTTTGACTATCAGTGATGAGTTATGGGCGGAGGTCTGACTATCAGTGATGAGTTATGGGCGGAGGTCTGACTATCAGTGATGAGTTATGGGCGGAGGTCTGACTATCAGTGATGAGTTATGGGCGGAGGTCTATCAGTGATGAGTTATGGGCGGAGGTCTATCAGTGATGAGTTATGGGCGGAGGTTTGACTATCAGTGATGAGTTATGGGCGGAGGTCTGACTATCAGTGATGAGTTATGGGCGGAGGTCTGACTATCAGTGATGAGTTATGGGCGGAGGTCTGACTATCAGTGATGAGTTATGGGCGGAGGTCTATCAGTGATGAGTTATGGGCGGAGGTCTATCAGTGATGAGTTATGGGCGGAGGTCTGACTATCAGTGATGAGTTATGGGCGGAGGTCTGACTATCAGTGATGAGTTATGGGCGGAGGTCTATCAGTGATGAGTTATGGGTGGAGGTCTATCAGTGATGAGTTATGGGCGGAGGTCTGACTATCAGTGATGAGTTATGGGCGGAGGTCTGACTATCAGTGATGAGTTATGGGCGGTGGTCTGCGACAGGATATACTGCTCCTCTAATAATGTAAAAATTAAAGAATCTAATTACACATTTTACTACACTCCTTTGAGTCTCCATAGAATGAAAACGGACATTTCTCCTCCTAACTGTAAAAGATGTACCTCTGAAAGTGTAACCTATATGTATGTATTTTGGAGCTGAAGATAGATTGCCAGATTTTGACAATCTGTACATACTGCTGCACAGAAAATACTAGATGTACAGTTTGATATGTCCCCGTGTATCTATCTCCTTAATGCCCTGCAGGACTTTGTTCTTCATCCTGAAAGAGAACATTTGCTTATGACTATTACATACTTTGCTAAGAAATGTATTCTTCTATTGTGGGTCTCTAATACCTCTCCTACCTTTAAAATGTGGATTGACCAGATTGTTGACTTTCTCCCTCTTAAAAAAGCTGATTTATGACCTCTGCAAGAGACATCCCAGGTTTCATAGACTCTGGTCTCCACTACTCAACTATATTTCAAATTGGACAGAGTGAATGGGGTGATTTAGGGAAATGAGCAGATACATGTTGTGTAAGGTGCTGTAAAATCTAAAAACTAATTATTTGCTCGTCGTCTCAGCTAAGGTTGGAAATAGCTAATAAGAACCTTGATAGTGCTGCTGCAAGTTTTATATATTTAATTATTTATTTATTTTTTATAATTATTCTTTGTGTGTATGTATGTGTGTATATATATATGTGTGTATGTGGATGTATATATAATATATACATTTATTTTATTTTATTATTATTATTATTTAAATTTTATTTATTATATATGATTATTATTTTTATTTTTTTTAAGTCTGTCACATCTGTGAATGTGGAATGTGTTTTGTTGGTTGATTGAAAAACAAGAAAACTTAATAAAACTTTAAATTGAAAAAAAAAAATAACCTAATTCATGTGTTTCTAAATGTCAACCTCCAACCCAATCTGCCTCTTGCACTCCCGTTGTCCTCCTATCGACCTCGGGTGCATCCACCTTGTTACTGTGTTATAACCTCACCTTGTTACTGTGTTATAACCTCACCTTGTTACTGTGCTATAATCTCCCCTTGTTACTGTGTTATAACCTCACCTTGTTACTGTGTTATAACCTCACCTTGTTCCTGTGTTATAACCTCACCTTGTTACTGTGTTATAACTTCACCTTGTTACTGTGTTATAACCTCACCTTGTTACTGTGCTATAACCTCACCTTGTTACTGTTCTATAACCTCACCTTGTTTCTGTTCTATAACCTCACCTTGTTACTGTTCTATAACCTCACCTTGTTACTGTGTTATAACCTCACCTTGTTACTGTGTTATAACCTCACCTTGTTCCTGTGTTATAACCTCACCTTGTTACTGTGTTATAACTTCACCTTATTACTGTGTTATAACCTCAACTTGTTACTGTGTTATAACCTCACCTTGTTACTGTTCTATAACCTCACCTTGGTTCTGTTCTATAACCTCACCTTGTTACTGTGTTATAAACTCACCTTGTTACTGTGTAATAACCTCACCTTGTTTCTGTGTTATAAACTCACCTTGTTACTGTGTTATAAACTCACCTTGTTACTGTTCTATAACCTCACCTTATTACTGTGTTATAACCTCACCTTGTTACTGTGTTATATCTCACCTTGTTACTGTTCTATAACCTCACCTTGGTTCTGTTCTATAACCTCACCTTGTTACTGTGTTATAACCTCCCCTTGTTACTGTGCTATAACCTCACCTTGTTACTGTTCTATAACTTCCCCTTGTTAGTGTTATAACCTCACCTTGTTACTGTGCTATAACCTCACCTTGTTACTGTTCTATAACTTCCCCTTGTTAGTGTTATAACCTCACATTGTTACTGTGTTATAACCTCACCTTGTTACTGTGTTATAACCTCACCTTGTTCCAGTGTTATAAACTCACCTTGTTACTGTGTTATAACTTCACCTTGTTACTGTGTTATAACTTCACCTTGTTACTGTGTTATAACCTCACCTTGTTACTGTTCTATAACGTCACCTTGTTACTGTTCTATAACTTCACCTTGTTACTGTGTTATAACTTCACCTTGTTACTGTTCTATAACCTCACCTTGTTTCTGTTCTATAACCTCACCTTGTTACTGTGTTATAACCTCACCTTGTTACTGTGTTATAACCTCACCTTGTCACTGTGTTATAACCTCACCTTGTTCCTGTGTTATAACCTCACCTTGTTACTGTGTTATAAACTCACCTTGTTACTGTGTTATAAACTCACCTTGTTACTGTGTTATAACCTCACCTTGTTACTGTTATATAACTTCCTCTTGTTAGTGTTATAACCTCACCTTGTTACTGTGCTATAACCTCACCTTGTTACTGTTCTATAACTTCCCCTTGTTAGTGTTATAACCTCACCTTGTTACTGTGTTATAACCTCACCTTGTTACTGTTCTATAACTTCCCCTTGTTAGTGTTATAACCTCACCTTGTTTCTGTGCTATAACCTCACCTTGTTATTGTGTTATAACCTCACCTTGTTACTGTTCTATAAACTCACCTTGTTACTGTGTTATAACCTCACCTTGTTACTGTGTTATAACCTCACCTTGTTACTGTTCTATAACTTCCCCTTGTTAGTGTTATAACCTCACCTTGTTACTGTGCTATAACCTCACATTGTTACTGTGCTATAACCTCCCCTTGTTATTGTGTTATAACCTCACCTTGTTACTGTTCTATAACCTTCCCTTGTTACTGTGTTATAACCTCCCCTTTTTATTGTGTTATAACCTCACCTTGTTACTGTGCTATAACCTCCCCTTGTTACTGTGATTTAATCTCCCCTTGTTACTGTTCTATAACCTCCCCTTGTTACTGTGTTATAACCTCACCTTGTTACTGTGCTATAACCTCCCCTTGTTACTGTGTTATAACCTCACCTTGTTACTGTGTTATAACCTCACCTTGTTACTGTTCTATAACCTCACCTTGTTACTGTGCTATAACCTCCCCTTGTTATTGTGTTATAACCTCACCTTGTTACTGTGTTATAACCTCACCTTGTTACTGTGTTATAACCTCACCTTGTTACTGTGCTATAACCTCCCCTTGTTACTGTGTTATAAACTCACCTTGTTACTGTGCTACAACCTCACCTTGTTACTGTGTTATAACCTCACCTTGTTACTGTTCTATAACCTCACCTTGTTACTGTTCTATAACCTCACCTTGTTCCTGTGTTATAACCTCCCCTTGTTACTTTGTTATAACCTCCCCTTGTTACTGTTCTATAACCTCACCTTGTTACTGTGTTATAACCTCCCCTTGTTACTGTGTTATAACCTCACCTTGTTACTGTGTTATAACCTCACCTTGTTACTGTGTTATAACCTCCCCTTTTTACTATTCTATAACCTCACCTTGTTATTGTGTTATAACCGCCCCTTGTTACTGTGCTATAACCTCACCTTGTTACTGTGTGATAACCTCACCTTGTTACTGTGTTATAACCTCAACTTTTTACTGTGTTATAACCTCACCTTGTTACTGTGTTATAACCTCACCTTGTTACTGTGTTATAACCTCACCTTGTTACTGTTGTATAACCTCACCTTGTTACTTTGTTATAACCTCACCTTGTTACTGTTCTATAACCTCACCTTGTTACTGTGTTATAACCTCACCTTGTTACTGTTCTATAACCTCACCTTGTTACTGTTCTATAACCTCACCTTGTTACTGTGTTATAACCTCACCTTGTTACTGTTCTATAACCTCACCTTGTTACTGTTCTATAACCTCACCTTGTTACTGTGTTATAACCTCACCTTTTTACTGTGTTATAACCTCACCTTGTTGCTGTGTTATAACCTCACCTTGTTACTGTGTTATAACCTGACCTTGTTACTGTGTTATAACCTCACATTATTACTGTGTTATAAACTCACCTTGTTACTGTGTTATAACCTCACCTTGTTACTGTGTTATAACCTCACCTTGTTACTGTTCTATAACCTCACCTTGTTACTGTTCTATAACCTCACATTATTACTGTTCTATAACCTCACCTTTTTTACTGTTCTATAACCTCACATTATTACTGTGTTATAACCTCACCTTGTTACTGTGTTATAACCTCACCTTGTTACTGTTCTATAACCTCCCCTTGTTACTGTGTTATAATCTCCCCTTGTTACTGTGCTATAACCTCACCTTGTTACTGTGTTATATCCTCACCTTGTTACTGTTCTATAACCTCACCTTGTTACTGTGCTATAACCTCCCCTTGTTACTGTTCTATAACCTCCCCTTGTTACTGTGTTATAACCTCACCGTGTTACTGTGTTATAATCTCCCCTTGTTACTGTTCTATAACCTCACCTTGTTACTGTTCTATAACCTCACCTTGTTACTGTGTTATAACCTCACCTTGTTACTGTGTTATAACCTCACCTTGTTACTGTGTTATAACCTCACCTTGTTACTGTGTTATAACCTCACCTTGTTACTGTTCTATAACCTCACCTTGTTACTGTGTTATAACCTTCCCTTGTTACTGTGCTATAACCTCACCTTGTTACTGTTCTATAACCTCCCCTTGTTACTGTGTTATAACCTCCCCTTGTTACTGTGCTATAACCTCACCTTGTTACTGTGCTATAACCTCCCCTTGTTACTATGCTATAACCTCACCTTGTTACTGTTCTATAACCTCCCCTTGTTACTGTGTTATAATCTCCCCTTGTTACTGTGCTATAACCTCACCTTGTTACTGTGTTATAACCTCACCTTGTTACTGTTCTATAACCTCACCTTGTTACTGTGCTATAACCTCCCCTTGTTACTGTTCTATAACCTCCCCTTGTTACTGTATTATAACCTCACCTTGTTACTGTGTTATAATCTCCCCTTGTTACTGTTCTATAACCTCACCTTGTTACTGTTCTATAACCTCACCTTGTTACTGTGTTATAACCTCACCTTGTTACTGTGTTATAACCTCACCTTGTTACTGTGTTATAACCTCACCTTGTTACTGTGTTATAACCTCACCTTGTTACTGTTCTATAACCTCACCTTGTTACTGTGTTATAACCTTCCCTTGTTACTGTGCTATAACCTCACCTTGTTACTGTTCTATAACCTCCCCTTGTTACTGTGTTATAACCTCCCCTTGTTACTGTGCTATAACCTCACCTTGTTACTGTGCTATAACCTCCCCTTGTTACTGTGCTATAACCTCACCTTGTTACTGTTCTATAACCTCCCCTTGTTACTGTGCTATAACCTCACCTTGTTACTGTTCTATAATCTCCCCTTGTTACTGTGTTATAACCTCACCTTGTTACTGTGTTATAACCTCACCTTGTTACTGTGCTATAACCTCCCCTTGTTACTGTTCTATAACCTCACCTTGTTACTGTGTTATAACCTCACCTTGTTACTGTGTTATAACCTCACCTTGTTACTGTGCTATAACCTCCCCTTGTTACTGTGTTATAACCTCACCTTGTTACTGTTCTATAACCTCACCTTGTTAGTGTTATAACCTCACCTTGTTACTGTTCTATAACCTCACCTTGTTACTGTGTTATAACCTCACCTTGTTACTGTTCTATAACCTCCCCTTGTTACTGTGTTATAACCTCCCCTTGTTACTGTGCTATAACCTCACCTTGTTACTGTGCTATAACCTCCCCTTGTTACTGTGCTATAACCTCACCTTGTTACTGTTCTATAACCTCCCCTTGTTACTGTGCTATAACCTCACCTTGTTACTGTTCTATAATCTCCCCTTGTTACTGTGTTATAACCTCACCTTGTTACTGTGTTATAACCTCACCTTGTTACTGTGCTATAACCTCCCCTTGTTACTGTTCTATAACCTCACCTTGTTACTGTGTTATAACCTCACCTTGTTACTGTGTTATAACCTCACCTTGTTACTGTGCTATAACCTCCCCTTGTTACTGTGTTATAACCTCACCTTGTTACTGTTCTATAACCTCACCTTGTTAGTGTTATAACCTCACCTTGTTACTGTTCTATAACCTCACCTTGTTACTGTTCTATAACCTCACCTTGTTACTGTGTTATAACCTCACCTTGTTACTGTTCTATAACCTCCCCTTGTTACTGTGCTATAACCTCACCTTGTTACTGTGTTATAACCTCACCTTGTTACTGTTCTATATACTCACCTTGTTACTGTTCTATAACCTCACCTTGTTACTGTTCTATAACCTCACCTTGTTACTGTGTTATAACCTCACCTTGTTACTGTTCTATAACCTCACCTTGTTACTTTGTTATAACCTCACCTTGTTACTGTTCTATAACCTCACCTTGTTACTGTTCTATAACCTCACCTTGTTACTGTGTTATAATCTCCCCTTGTTACTGTGTTATAACCTCACCTTGTTACTGTGTTATAACATCACCTTGTTACTGTGCTATAACCTCACCATGTTACTGTACTATAACCTCCCCTTGTTACTGTGTTATAACCTCCCCTTGTTTTTGTGTTATAACCTCACCTTGTTACTGTGTTATAACCTCACCTTGTTACTGTTCTATAACCTCACCTTGTTACTGTTCTATAACCTCATCTTGTTACTGTGTTATA
>NW_021822178.1:275211-310211 GCF_901001165.1 Salmo trutta | reverse complement strand
ACCCGTCTCTTGACGAGGTTCTCAAGTTCTCAATGGGATTAAGGTCTGGGGAGTTTCCTGGCCATGGACCCAAAATATAGATGTTTTGTTCCCCGAGCCAAATATCAGTCTGTCTCTGATATTTTTCCTGGAGAGAAGTGGCTTCTTTGCTGCCCTTCTTGACACCAGGCCATCCTCCAAAAGTCTGCCTCACTGTGCGTGCAGATGCAATCACACCTGCCTGCTGCCATTCCTGAGCAAGCTCTGTACTGGTGGTTCCCCGATCACGCAGCTGAATCAACTTTAGGAGACGGTCCTAGCGCATGCTGGACTTTCTTGGGCGCCCTGAAGCCTTCTTCACAACAATTGAACCGCTCTCCTTGAAGTTCTTGATGATACGATAAATGGTTGATTTAGGTGCAATCTTACTGGCAGCAATATCCTTGCCTGTGAAGCCCTTTTTGTGCAAAGCAATGATGACGACACGTGTTTCCTTGCAGGTAACCATGCTTGACAGAGGAAGAACAATGATTCCAAGCACCACCCTCCTTTTGAAGCTTCCAGTCTGTTATTCGAACTCAATCAGCATGACAGAGGGATCTCCAGCCTTGTCCTCGTCAACACGTACACCTGTGTTAAAGAGAGAATCACTGACATGATGTCAGCTGGTCCTTTTGTGGCAGGGCTGAAATGCAGTGGAAATGTTTTTTGGGGGATTCAGTTCATTTGCATGGCAAAGAGGGACTTTGCAATTAATTGCAATTCATCTGATCCCTCTTCATAACATTCTGGAGTATATGCAAATTGTCATCATACAAACTGAGGCAGCAGACTTTGTGAAAATTAATATCTGGGTCATTCTCAAAACTTTTGGCCACAACTGTACACAGTTGATAATTATAATAATTGAAATACTAATCCTTTGCACACGAACGCTCACTCATTCGGGAATACCTTGCAATCAATATATATATTTACGCTCAGTGTGTCGTCATGATCTCTGTTGGAATCGTCCGTCTTTCTGTTGGAAAGTTCATCTTAACTTCTCTCTCTCTCTCTCTCCCATGAAGTCTTTGGTTGTTAGAATGGATACTTCAGAGTCCCATTCAGAAATGATCTTGTAGAATAGATGTTTCGGTGGTTGTCGGTCTTCGCATTCCAGGTCGACATAAATTCTAGCTGCAGACTAGTAATTAGTATCGAAGATTTGCTCTTATTCTGTTGATATCGATAGTCTCAGAGTTTAATAACCATTTCCACCAGTGTAGCCAATGTTCCACGTGGTTTGGTTAGGAATTCAACAACTGAGGAATGCATGGTCTCTACTCAAACCTTAGCCCTCTCGGGAATCGAGGTACGCTTGGTCTCTACTCAAACCTTAGCCCTCTCGGTAATAGAGGTACGCTGGTCTGTAGGGAATCTCTCCAGGTGGGGGTTATATTCGTAACAGTAGAAAGGGGCTGTCCCATGATGCCAGATCAATGTCTGTGCTCACGGGGCTGGCCAACGACTTAGTTAAACTCCAAAGGGAATTGGATTCTATTTCATTAAACAGTTTAAAATCACATTACATATTGTCACAAATAGTTTCACCGATCCCAAGAAGCCTTTTGGTCCTACACTTGGCGCTCCGGCACCGATTGCCGTACAGTAGCAGAGAAAACAGTCTATGACTTGGGTGACTGGAGTCTCTGACAATTTTATGGGCTTTCCTCTGACAATGCCTGTTATAGAGGTCCTGGATGGCAGGAAGCTTGGCCCCAGTGATGTACTGGGGCTCTGGATAAGAGCGTCTGCTAAATGACGTAAATGTAAATGTAATGTAAATGGTGTCCCGCTAGTGTGCCACTACGACAACATCCGGTGAAATTGCAGAGCGCGAAATTCAAAATACAAAAATCGTAATATTAAACATTTATGAAAATACAAGTGTCTTATATCGTTTAAAAGCTTAACTTCTTGTTAATCCAACCGCATTGTCAGATTTCAAAAAGGCTTTACGGCGAAAGCATACCATGTGATTATCTGAGGACAGCGCCCCACATCAAAATACTTTTCCAAACCAGCACAGGCGTCACAAAATCCCAAATAGCGATAAAATAAATCACTTACCTTTGAAGATCTTCCTCTGTTTGCAATCCTAAGGGTCCCAGCTACACAACAAATGGTTGTTTTGTTCGATAAAGTTCTTCTTTATATCCCAAAAACGTCTGTTTAGTTGGTGCGCTTGATTCAGTAATCCACTCGTTCAACATACATACAAACGAATCCAAAAAGGTATTCTAATATCTAAATAAACAATAATATTTAAGCCGGAGAGTAGTATGTTCAATAGGGAAGATAAATAACAAAGAGCGCGCACCTCATTCACGTGCGCAACAAGACTAGTTTTCTAATGGGGGACACTTGGATAAACTACAACTATAAACTACAACACTTGGATAAACTACAACTGTTCATTTCTTTCTAAAGACTGTTGACATCTAGTGGAAGCCATAGGAACTGCAATCTGGGTCCTGTGACCAACAACAAAAAAATTCTGGATGGAATTTCCTTGGGTTTTCACCTGCCATATCAGTTCTGCTATACTCACATACATTATTTGAACCATTTTAGAAACTTCAGAGTGATTTCTATCCAATGCTACCAATTATATGCATATCCTGGCTTCTGGGCCTGAGTAACAGGCAGTTTACTTTGGGAACGTCATTCATCTGAACTTCCAAACACTCCCCCCGAGCCTTAATAGGTCTTAACAGCTTCTTCCCCCAAGCCATAAGATTCATCAATTCATCAAATGGCCACCGGACTATTTACAGTACATTGACCCCCCCGCCCCCCCTCCCCCATTTGTTTTGCACACTGCTGCTACTCGCTGTTTATTATCTATTCATAGTCACTTCACCCCTACCTATATTCCCAAATTAACCTGTACCCCCACACACGGACTCGGTACCGGTACCCCCTGTATATAGCCTCGTTATTGTTATTTTATTGTTACTTTTTTATTATTTTTTACTTTAGTCTATTTGGTAAATATTTTCTTAACTCTTCTGGAACTGCGCTGTTGGTTAAGGGCTTGTCAGTAAGCATTTCACGGTCTACACCTGTTGGTTAAAGGGTTTGTCAGTAAGCATTTCACTGTGAGGTCTACACCTGTTGGTTAAGGGCTGGTCAGTAAACATTTCACTGTGAGGTCTACACCTGTTGGTTAAGGGCTTGTCAGTAAGCATTTCACGGTCTACACTTGTTGTATTCGGCGCATGTGACAAATAAAGTTTGATTTGATTGCACACACGTTGAGTCCATGCAACTTATTAAGGTGACTTGTTAAGCACATTTTTACTCCTGAACTTATTTAAAACTTGGCATAACAAAGTGGTTGAATACTTACTGACTCAATATATATATATATATATTTTTACATTTCCAAAAACATAATTCCACTTTGACATTATGGGGTATTGTGTGTAGGCCATTGACACACAATCTCAATTTAATACATTTTCAATTCAGGCTGTAACAACAAAATGTAGAAAAAGTAAAAGGGTCTGAATTATTTCTGAAGGCTCTGTACTGTACATATAGGTAGCGGTAAAGTGACTAGGAAACAGGATAGATAATAGACAGTAGCAGCAGCGTATGTGGTGAGTGTGGTGTGTGTGTGTGTGTGTGTGTGTGTGTGTGTGTGTGTGTGTGTGTGTGTGTGTGTGTGTGTGTGTGTGTGTGTGTGTGTGTGTGTGTGTGTGTGTGTGTGTGTGTGTGTGTGTGTGTGTGTGTGTTGGCAGTAAGTACAGACCTTCGCCCAGAAGCAGGACGTCGCTCACAATAGCGATCAGAGGGCTTGATCAGATGAAAAATAATTTTCCTGGTGTTTGGCAATACACCCACCGTTTGGTGAGATGTAAACCAGGTGGCAATACCCTGTCTCTTTTGTTGAGCTTTGACACAGAGTTTCCACCTGATAATGTCAGGTTATGGTTATATTTGCTATTCTGTGAGGGCCTATGTTCCGAACCCGGTACGGTGCTTTAGGTGCCAAGGATTCAGACATGTTGCAGCACTGTGAAAAAGGAAGATGTGCAGGAGGGCATGATCAGAGGGAGTGTAAAGTTGAGATAGAGAAAAACACTGTGTGTTAACTGCAGCTGGGGATGCGAAGTGCCCTGGGAGAGAGAGAGAGACAGGTTCAGATTGTAGAGAGTAAAGAGCAGCCCAAGGGTGAGTAGTGGCTGGCTTGAAAATGTCAGTGAAGACACTTGACAGCTGGTCATCACAATCTCTGACTACACTTCCTGTTTTTTTCATGTTAACCTGTTTAAAGGTATTACATCAGCTCCGGAGAGCGAGATCACACAGTCATCCGGAAAAGCTGGTGCTCTCATGCGTGGTTCAGTTTTGCTTGCCTCGAAGCGAGCATAGTAGGCATTCAGCTCGTCTGGTAGGCTTGCGTCGCTGGGCAGCTCGTGGTTGGGTTTCTCTTTGTAATTCGTGATAGTTTGCAAGCCCTGCCACATCCGTCGAGTGTCTGAGACGGCGTAGTAGGATTTGATCTTAGTCCTGTATTGACTTTTTGCCTGTTTAATGGCTCGTCGGAAGTCGAGCGTCCTAGTGTTGCGGTGCTAACATGCTGCCCAAATGACACCCTATTCTCATAGGGCTCTGGTCAAAAGTAGTGCACTACATAGGGAAAAGGATGCCATAGGGCTCTGATCAAAAGTAGTGCACTACATAGGGAATAGGGTGCCATTTGAGATGCATCCAGAGTGTGCTGTTGAAGCGTCCTCCATTCTCATCGTGCCCACCGCGAATCGACGCTAATAGAATTAGCTTTCTCCAATGCATATCATTAGGTAACTAGCGATAGCGCTGGAGAGAGTCCCTTGGCCCTGTACTCCATAGACCAGCAGTGTAAGTGATTGAATCAGCTTAGCCAGGGTGAGAGTGTTGAGAGGTGGGACTGTGGCACGCACTGTGTCTCCTGAGTGGAGTAGGGGTGGGGGGGGGCATGTCCTTCATACTACCACCGTTCATCAACTATCAGTTCACAGGTGTGATGGTGAATATGATTGTATTATAGCATCTGACTGTGCTACAGGACTGAACAACAAGGCAGGTGTATGAAAGGAAAACGATGATGTAACATATTGCTTGGAACAGCATCTCTCTACCATCTGTACACCAGACTTCAGACAGGGTAGTGGTGGATGAATCAGAATTAGTTGGGTAACATAGACAATTAATTTGCATAATATGCTTATGTGAGATACTTGTCATTAGAATGTATCCCTTTGGATAATGAATGTTGGCAATTGCACTTTTCCCTTAGCTGGGGCTCAGTCACTTGGGGCCCAGAGAGGGGAGAGGTCAGGCTTGTCTTTTACATGTCCCTGGTGCTATGCAGAATATCAGTAAAGGGAAGAGGACAGGATGGAACATTGTCTTCATGTGTGAATGTGTCTTTACCTATTCTTAAACCATGTGAAGGGATGGCGTGATTAATGGGGAACCAATTACTTGTCTCCACAATGTCTGTGCGCAAGTCACTCCCCTCAGTGAGCTTGTCCAGGAGTCAAGAGGGGGTTTACTTGAGATGGGAGTATCTAGAGTTGATTTATGCCATTGGATGAATTGGTGTTTTTCTACTATGAAGTACCAGGAACGAGATTAGAACCTCGTCTTGGGGACCAAACTGAATGATAATTTATAGCGAATGCTATCTGTCTATGGGATACTCCTCTCTCAAGTATAAGGTCCCTTTGTGAACTGTTTCTAAGATCTGTGGTTCGTCATGTAGGTTGAGAGGGGTGTATCTTGGCTATAAAAGATCTTTGTACTTTTGTGTTGTCACTTTTCAATGGTTCATTAGAAATGACGCATCATTGAAAGTCAAAGTGCTTTTGCAAAAGCTCTTAATTATTAAAGATGTAGTTTAAGTATAACTCTGACTGGTGTGTGAAGTTTGTAACTCTCCTCATTTGGTAATGCAGAAATTAGCCACCACAGTAGGCCACCATAGTCTGCATAGTGGTATATAGTCTGACAACAAAAACCCTGATGAAGACAGCATGCCAAAACGTGCTGGTATTAATAATAAAGAAGAGTTTTAAATGTACTTCCACTGTCCTCCACGAGTGACTGAATATTTCCTCCTCTGCCATCTGTACATCAGGGTTTCAGCTGTGTGTCAGCCCTGCCCACTGTCTGGTCTCTAGCCTGACATAGCATCTAGTTGTATTAATGAAAGCAGCATCCAGTTGTATTAATGAAAGCAGCATCCAGTTGTATTAATGAAAGCAGCATCCCGTTGTATTAATGAAGGCAGCATCCAGTTTTGTGTATGATTGATGAATATCTTCTGTCCAGGAAACACGGTGTCATCATAAATATCAGATGCTTTATTTACATAGGTAATCTGGCGTCATGCTAAACACAGATAGTGTCCCAAATGGCACCCTATTGATGGTATCTTGTCAAAAGTAGTGAACTATATAGGGAATAGGGTACCATTTGAGATGTGCCCAGGGATTCTCTTTAGGGTTTAAAGCAGCGGTGTCAAACTTATTCCATGGAGGGCATAGTGTCTGCAGGTTTTAGTTTTTTTCCCTTTTAAGACCTGGACAACCAGGTGAGGGGAGGTCCTTACTGAGACCTAGACAACCAGGTGAGGGGAGTTCCTTACTGAGACATAGACAACCAGGTGAGGGGAGTTCCTTACTGAGACCTAGACAACCAGGTGAGGGGAGGTCCTTACTGAGACCTAGACAACCAGGTGAGGGGAGTTCCTTACTAAGACCTAGACAACCAGGTGAGGGGAGTTCCTTACTGAGACCTAGACAACCAGGTGAGGGGAGTTCCTTACTGAGACCTAGACAACCAGGTGAGGGGAGTTCCTTACTGAGACCTAGACAACCAGGTGAGGAGAGTTCCTTACTGAGACCTGGACAACCAGGTGAGGAGAGTTCCTTACTGACACCAAGACAACCAGGTGAGGGGAGTTCCTTACTGAGACCTAGACAACCAGGTGAGGGGAGTTCCTTACTGAGACCTAGACAACCAGGTGAGGGGAGTTCCTTACTGAGACCTAGACAACCAGGTGAGGGGAGTTCCTTACTGAGACCTAGACAACCAGGTGAGGGGAGTTCCTTACTGAGACCTAGACAACCAGGTGAGGGGAGTTCCTTACTGAGACCTAGACAACCAGGTGAGGGGAGTTCCTTACTGAGACCTAGACAACCAGGTGAGGAGAGTTCCTTACTGAGACCTAGACAACCAGGTGAGGGGAGTTCCTTACTGAGACCTAGACAACCAGGTGAGGGGAGTTCCTTACTGAGACCTAGACAACCAGGTGAGGAGAGTTCCTTACTAAGACCTAGACAACCAGGTGAGGGGAGTTCCTTACTGAGACCTAGACAACCAGGTGAGGGGAGTTCCTTACTGAGACCTAGACAACCAGGTGAGGGGAGTTTCTTACTGAGACCTAGACAACCAGGTGAGGTGAGTTCCTTACTGAGACCTAGACAACCAGGTGAGGGGAGTTCCTTACTGAGACCTAGACAACCAGGTGAGGGGAGTTCCTTACTGAGACCTAGACAACCAGGTGAGGGGAGGTCCTTACTGAGACCTGGACAACCAGGTGAGGGGAGTTCCTTACTGAGACCTAGACAACCAGGTGAGGGGAGTTCCTTACTGAGACCTAGACAACCAGGTGAGGGAAGTTCCTTACTGAGACCTAGACAACCAGGTGAGGGGAGTTCCTTACTGAGACCTAGACAACTGACCTACTCTACTATAGAAAATAACATCTTACTATGGTCAGGACGTGACACCAGCGGTGCAGATAGGAGACTGTTCTGTCCTGATCCCCAGTCAGCCGGCGGTGCAGATAGGAGACTGTTCTGTCCTGATCCCCAGTCAGCCGGCGGTGCAGATAGGAGACTGTTCTGTCCTGATCCCGTCAGCCGGCGGTGCAGATAGGAGACTGTTCTGTCCTGATCCCCAGTCAGCCGGCGGTGCAGATAGGAGACTGTTCTGTCCTGAACCCCAGTCAGCCGGCGGTGCAGATAGGAGACTGTTCTGTCCTGATCCCCAGTCAGCCGGCGGTGCAGATAGGAGACTGTTCTGTCCTAATCCCGTCAGCCGGCGGTGCAGATAGGAGACTGTTCTGTCCTGATCCCCAGTCAGCCGGCGGTGCAGATAGGAGACTGTTCTGTCCTGAACCCCAGTCAGCCGGCGGTGCAGATAGGAGACTGTTCTGTCCTGAACCCCAGTCAGCCGGCGGTGCAGATAGGAGACTGTTCTGTCCTGATCCCCAGTCAGCCAGCGGTGCAGATAGGAGACTGTTCTGTCCTGATCCCCAGTCAGCCGGCGGTGCAGATAGGAGACTGATCCCCAGTCAGCCAGCGGTGCAGACAGGAGACTGTTCTGTCCTGATCCCCAGTCAGCGGTGCAGATAGGAGACTGTTCTGTCCTGATCCCCAGTCAGCCAGCGGTGCAGATAGGAGACTGTTCTGTCCTGATCCCCAGTGGGGGCCTTTGAATATGGACACACACCACAGCTTTATACCACTCAGTACGACGCTACAGTTAATCTCTGATCCCAGGCTGCTTCACGATGCTGAAAATGTGACTTTGAGGAGAACTTCTCCACTCCCCTGGGAACGACGTGTTAACTCATGTGTGTGTGGGGGGGAAGTTGTATGTTCCTGCAACATCGGCTCAGAGAGGAAATGTGGACATTTCAATTCATGAACACTCTTGGCAGTTTGAATTCCTACCCTGATTGAGTTCCATACAGTTTTCATACAGGCTACACTGCTCCAACACTATACAATCTGTAGCAATTTCTCCTTTCCACACAAACCCATTCCAAACCCTCCATTTCTATCCTGTATCCAAATCATTTAGGACACCGGTGATGTATTTTCCTCCTCGACGATCTCTCTAGACTCCACGGTGATGTGTAGAATCACAGCATTGTTCCCACTCTGGGGTCACTATCTATTCTGGTTAGAAGGCTAAAAACACTGGATGCAATCCATCATCTCTTTGGGTTTCACCCCTCCCCAAAAAAACGCATTTTGACATGTGGATTTTCTCACACTGCAGCCTGCACGTATACAAAAATACATGTTTGATAAGTTTGACTTTTCTTATTGTTGCTGTTATTCTCCAGTGCATAGCGTCTGAGCAGAAGCATAACATGATGCATCACCAGTGTGTTAACAACAGGCCTGGGAAGTGTCTGTCTGGTTAGATGAGGACTGGGAAGTGTCTGTCTGGTTAGATGAGGCCTGGGAAGTGTCTGTCTGGTTAGATGAGGCCTGGGAAGTGTCTGTCTGGTTAGATGAGGACTGGGAAGTGTCTGTCTGGTTAGATGAGGCCTGGGAAGTGTCTGTCTGGTTAGATGAGGACTGGGAAGTGTCTGTCTGGTTAGATGAGGACTGGGAAGTGTCTGTCTGGTTAGATGAGGACTGGGAAGTGTCTGTCTGGTTAGATGAGGCCTGGGAAGTGTCTGTCTGGTTATATGAGGACTGGGAAGTGTCTGTCTGGTTAGATGAGGACTGGGAAGTGTCTGTCTGGTTAGATGAGGGCTGGGAAGTGTCTGTCTGGTTAGATGAGGCCTGGGAAGTGTCTGTCTGGTTAGATGAGGCCTGGGAAGTGTCTGTCTGGTTACATGAGGCCTGGGAAGTGTCTGTCTGGTTAGATGAGGCCTGGGAAGTGTCTGTCTGGTTAGATGAGGACTGGGAAGTGTCTGTCTAGTTAGATGAGGACTGGGAAGTGTCTGTCTGGTTAGATGAGGGCTGGGAAGTGTCTGTCTGGTTAGATGAGGCCTGGGAAGTGTCTGTCTGGTTAGATGAGGACTGGGAAGTGTCTGTCTGGTTAGATGAGGCCTGGGAAGTGTCTGTCTGGTTACATGAGGCCTGGGAAGTGTCTGTCTGGTTAGATGAGGCCTGGGAAGTGTCTGTCTGGTTAGATGAGGACTGGGAAGTGTCTGTCTGGTTAGATGAGGCCTGGGAAGTGTCTGTCTGGTTAGATGAGGCCTGGGAAGTGTCTGTCTGGTTAGATGAGGCCTGGGAAGAGTCTGTCTGGTTAGATGAGGACTGGGAAGTGTCTGTCTGGTTAGATGAGGACTGGGAAGTGTCTGTCTGGTTAGATGAGGCCTGGGAAGTGTCTGTCTGGTTAGATGAGGACTGGGAAGTGTCTGTCTGGTTAGATGAGGCCTGGGAAGTGTCTGTCTGGTTTGATGAGGCCTGGGAAGTGTCTGTCTGGTTAGATGAGAACTAGGAAGTGTCTGTCTGGTTTGATGAGTACTGGGAAGTGTCTGTCTGGTTAGATGAGGACTGGGAAGTGTCTGTCTGGTTAGATGAGGCCTGGGAAGTGTCTGTCTGGTTAGATGAGGCCTGGGAAGTGTCTGTCTGGTTAGATGAGGACTGGGAAGTGTCTGTCTGGTTAGATGAGGCCTGGGAAGTGTCTGTCTGGTTTGATGAGGCCTGGGAAGTGTCTGTCTGGTTAGATGAGGACTGGGAAGTGTCTGTCTGGTTAGATGAGGACTGGGAAGTGTCTGTCTGGTTAGATGAGGACTGGGAAGTGTCTGTCTGGTTAGATGAGGCCTGGGAAGTGTCTGTCTAGTTAGATGAGGACTGGGAAGTGTCTGTCTGGTTAGATGAGGCCTGGGAAGTGTCTGTCTGGTTAGATGAGGACTGGGAAGTGTCTGTCTGGTTTGATGAGGCCTGGGAAGTGTCTGTCTGGTTAGATGAGGCCTGGGAAGTGTCTGTCTGGTTAGATGAGGCCTGGGAAGTGTCTGTCTGGTTAGATGAGGACTGTGAAGTGTCTGTCTGGTTAGATGAGGCCTGGGAAGTGTCTGTCTGGTTAGATGAGGACTGGGAAGTGTCTGTCTGGTTAGATGAGGCCTGGGAAGTATCTGTCTGGTTAGATGAGGACTGGGAAGTGTCTGTCTAGTTAGATGAGGACTGGGAAGTGTCTGTCTGGTTAGATGAGGACTGGGAAGTGTCTGTCTGGTTAGATGAGGCCTGGGAAGTGTCTGTCTGGTTAGATGAGGCCTGGGAAGTATCTGTCTGGTTAGATGAGGACTGGGAAGTGTCTGTCTAGTTAGATGAGGACTGGGAAGTGTCTGTCTGGTTAGATGAGGACTGGGAAGTGTCTGTCTGGTTAGATGAGGCCTGGGAAGTGTCTGTCTGGTTAGATGAGGACTGGGAAGTGTCTGTCTGGTTAGATGAGGACTGGGAAGTGTCTGTCTGGTTAGATGAGGCCTGGGAAGTGTCTGTCTGGTTAGATGAGTCCTGGGAAGTGTCTGTCTTCTTAGATGAGGCCTTGGAAGTGTCTGTCTGGTTAGATGAGGACTGGGAAGTGTCTGTCTGGTTAGATGAGACCTGGGAAGTGTCTGTCTGGTTAGATGAGGACTGGGAAGTGTCTGTCTGGTTAGATGAGGCCTGGGAAGTGTCTGTCTGGTTAGATGAGGCCTGGGAAGTGTCTGTCTGGTTAGATGAGGACTGGGAAGTGTCTGTCTGGTTAGATGAGGCCTGGGAAGTGTCTGTCTGGTTAGATGAGGCCTGGGAAGTGTCTGTCTGGTTAGATGAGGACTGGGAAGTGTCTGTCTGGTTAGATGAGGCCTGGGAAGTGTCTGTCTGGTTAGATGAGGACTGGGAAGTGTCTGTCTGGTTAGATGAGGCCTGGGAAGTGTCTGTCTGGTTAGATGAGGCCTGGGAAGTAGTGGCTACTGTATAAGGACTGGGAAGTAGTGGCTACTATATAAGGCCTTGGAAGTAGTGGCTACTGTATAAGGCCTGGGAAGTAGTGGCTACTGTATAAGGCCTGGGAAGTAGTGCCTACTGTATAAGGCCTGGGAAGTAGTGGCTACTATATAAGGCCTGGGAAGTAGTGGCTACTATATAAGGCCTGGGAAGTAGTGGCTACTATATAAGGCCTGGGAAGTAGTGGCTACTGTATAAGGCCTGGGAAGTGGTGGCTGTCTAGTTTGATGAGGGCTGTATAAGTGTAGACCGATGCATAATAACACCAATGGAAAGGGGGGATACCTAGTCAGTTGTACAACTGAATGCCTTCAACTGAAATCTGTCTCCCGCATTTAACCCAACCCCTCTGAATCAGAGAGGTGCAGGGGCTGCCTTAGTCGACATCCACAGCAGTGGGTTTAACTGCCTTGTTCAGGGACAAAACAACAGATTTGTACCTTGTTAGCTCGGGGATTCGAACCTGCAACCTTTCAGTTATTAAACCAACACTTTAACCACTAGGCTACCCTGCCGCCCAATACAATGGTTATATTACTATTGTCTTATAATAGTAACCTGCTCAAAAAAATAAAGGGAACACTTAAACAACACAATGTAACTCCAAGTCAATCACACTTCTGTGAAATTAAACTGTCCACTTAGGAAGCAACACTGATTGACAATAAATTTCACATGCTGTTGTGCAAATGGAATAGACAACAGGTGGAAATTATAGGCAATTAGCAAGACACCCCCAATAAAGGAGTGCAGCTCATCCAGGATGGCACATCAATGCGAGCTGTGGCAAGAAGGTTTGCTGTGTCTGTCAGCGTAGTGTCCAGAGCATGGAGGCGCTACCAGGAGACAGGCCAGTACATCAGGAGACGTGGAGGAGGCCGTAGGAGGGCAACAACCCAGCAGCAGGACCGCTACCTCCGCCTTTGTGCAAGGAGGAGCAGGAGAAGCACTGCCAGAGCCCTGCAAAATGACCTCCAGCAGGCCACAAATGTGCATGTGTCTGCTCAAACGGTCAGAAACAGACTCCATGAGGGTGGTATGAGGGCCCGACGTCCACAGGTGGGGGTTGTGCTTACAGCCCAACACCGTGCAGGACGTTTGGCATTTGCCAGAGAACACCAAGATTGGCAAATTCGCCACTGGCGCCCTGTGCTCTTCACAGATGAAAGCAGGTTCACACTGAGCACGTGACAGACGTGACAGAGTCTGGAGATGCCGTGGAGAACGTTCTGCTGCCTGCAACATCCTCCAGCATGACCGGTTTGGCGGTGGGTCAGTCATGGTGTGGGGTGGCATTTCTTTGGGGGGCCGCACAGCCCTCCATGTGCTCGCCAGAGGTAGCCTGACTGCCATTAGGTACCGAGATGAGATACTCAGACCCCTTGTGAGACCATTTGCTGGTGCGGTTGGCCCTGGGTTTCTCCTAATGCAAGACAATGCTAGACCTCATGTGGCTGGAGTGTGTCAGCAGTTCCTGCAAGAGGAAGGCATTGATGCTATGTTCCCCAGACCTGAATCCAATTGAGCACATCTGGGACATCATGTCTCGCTCCATCCACCAACGCCACGTTGCACCACAGACTGTCCAGGAGTTGGCGGATGCTTTAGTCCAGGTCTGGGAGGAGATCCCTCAGGAGACCATCCGCCACCTTATCAGGAGCATGCCCAGGCGTTGTAGGGAGGTCATACAGGCACGTGGAGGCCACATACACTACTGAGCCTCATTTTGACTTGTTTTAAGGACATTACATCAAAGTTGGATCAGCCTGTAGTGTGGTTTTCCACTTTAATTTTGAGTGTGACTCCAAATCCAGACCTCCATGGGTTGATAAATTGGATTTCCATTGATTATTTTTGTGTGATTTTGTTGTCAGCACATTCAACTATGTAAAGAAAAAAGTATTTCATAAGATTATTTCATTCATTCAGATCTAGGATGTGTTGTTTAGTGTTCCCTTTATTTTTTTGAGCAGTATATATACACATCATCTGGCCCCTAATAGTGTATATATATATATATATACACATCATCTGGCCCCTAATAGTGTATATATATATATATACACATCATCTGGCCCCTAATAGTGTATATATATATATACACATCATCCCCTAATAGTGTATATATATATATCAGCCCCTAATAGTGTATATATATATATACACATCATCTGGCCCCTAATAGTGTATATATATATATATATACACATCATCTGGCCCCTAATAGTGTATATATATATATATACACATCATCTGGCCCCTAATAGTGTATATATATATATATACACATCATCTGGCCCCTAATAGTGTATATATATATATATACACATCATCTGGCCCCTAATAGTGTATATATATATATATACACATCATCTGGCCCCTAATAGTGTATATATATATATATACACATCATCTGGCCCCTAATAGTGTATATATATATATATACACATCATCTGGCCCCTAATAGTGTATATATATATATACACATCATCTGGCCCCTAATAGTGTATATATATATATACACATCATCTGGCCCCTAATAGTGTATATATATATATACACATCATCTGGCCCCTAATAGTGTATATATATATATACACATCATCTGGCCCCTAATAGTGTATATATATATATACACATCATCTGGCCCCTAATAGTGTATATATATATATACACATCATCTGGCCCCTAATAGTGTATATATATATATATACACATCATCTGGCCCCTAATAGTGTATATATATATATACACATCATCTGGCCCCTAATATATATATATACACATCATCTGGCCCTAATAGTGTATATATATATATACACATCATCTGGCCCCTAATAGTGTATATATATATATACACATCATCTGGCCCCTAATAGTGTATATATATATATACACATCATCTGGCCCCTAATAGTGTATATATATATATACACATCATCTGGCCCCTAATAGTGTATATATATATATATACACATCATCTGGCCCCTAATAGTGTATATATATATATACACATCATCTGGCCCCTAATAGTGTATATATATATATATACACATCATCTGGCCCCTAATAGTGTATATATATATATATACACATCATCTGGCCCCTAATAGTGTATATATATATATATATACACATCATCTGGCCCCTAATAGTGTATATATATATATATACACATCATCTGGCCCCTAATAGTGTATATATATATATACACATCATCTGGCCCCTAATAGTGTATATATATATATACACATCATCTGGCCCCTAATAGTGTATATATATATATACACATCATCTGGCCCCTAATAGTGTATATATATATATATACACATCATCTGGCCCCTAATAGTGTATATATATATATATACACATCATCTGGCCCCTAATAGTGTATATATATATATACACATCATCTGGCCCCTAATAGTGTATATATATATATACACATCATCTGGCCCCTAATAGTGTATATATATATATACACATCATCTGGCCCCTAATAGTGTATATATATATATACACACATCATCTGGCCCTTAATAGTAGCTTATCAACTGTCTCTATGGTTGCATTAGCTGCACGGTGCACACAGTAACAATGCCCTACTTTACTGACTCCAATCCAGTGAGTCTGTCCCGCTCCATGTTTTACCGGGAGCGCTCCGGTCAGACGAAGGAGGGGGGGTCCGGGATGCGCGCTCGTGGATTGGCCGCGACATGCTTGTCACAACCGGAGGAGGCTGGGAAGAAAAGGAGTGTTGTGTATCGAGGCCGTGTCGGGAAAGTGTGAACACAATCACCGCCGCTGGAATGACCGTCCTGACGGGTCATATATCAGTCGTTTACTGAGGATATACGCTTACCGGGATATAACGTATGTGGACATTGATCTCTGAGTTGGAGAAAGGGGGGACGATTTATTACCCTGCTGTCTCGGATGCCGCATTTTTGGTTGCTTTTGGTCTGTCGCTGGCAGCTGCTCCTCACAGTAATACAAAACACACACTGCTGCTATTGAAAGAGTGTGTGTGTGTGTGTGTGTGTGTGTGTCTGCTGCGATCCGAAAGACTCCCAATGGAATGAATTTGTTGATCGCAGCGGGAACGGTTTGGACTCTTTTTTTTTATAATAATAAGATAAAAAGACATTATCGGCTGTTTGAAAAGCAGGGCCCGTTCGTCTACGGGATGACACCGGTGCTAGTTACCGTTAGCGTGTGCTTGCTAACGGAATCAAAGCTGCCTCTGTGAAGTGGATTCACCACTAACACTGGACATTACCTTGAGATACAGAAATCACAAACTGAATCAAACAAGTAGCCTTTTTTGGGGGAATATCACCTCCCCGTTTTACGCAAGAGAGAAGGTATCATGTTGTGGTGACATTTTTTTGGTTCTTCTACTAAATAGCCTTACATTTAGGAGTGGATTAAAAGGAGAACCACCGTATTAGTGGAATCAAGTTGTGGTTATTTGGTTTTGGACTACTGCTGTCTCAGGGTAAGAAGGTTTTGGACTACTGCTGTCTCAGGGTAAGAAGGTTTTGGACTACTGCTGTCTCGGGGTAAGAAGGTTTTGGACTACTGCTGTCTCAGGGTAAGAAGACCAACGCTTGGAGCTTCATCTGCACCCGGTGAGTTAAATTAGATGGACCCGTTTCATTCACAAAACCGCGCATCTTGGTTACAAACTTATTATGACCACTTTGGGTGACTGAATAGTGAAAGATGAGCACATATTTCATTTTTATTTTATATATATATATATATTTATAAGACTTTAGTAAGGTTGAACTATTACGTGGTTTACTTTCATAAGCCAATGAAGTCCTGGTTGAGTGTAGACTATGTTTCTTTTGGATCCAACATTTGTAGAATGAGTGGAAATAAACGCGATTTGTAGTTTTCAGCATAGTTCGCTCAACTCTTCTCAAGCCTGTTGAAATTAAGGTCTGAAAATGGCCCCTTAATCCCCCCCCCCCCCCACTCTACATTATTTTAACCAATGTCAAATATTGACGTGCTAGACTAGACAACATTTAGGAAGTTACTTTGTCATTTCTCCACCGTTGTTCCAAATGGCAACATAACTCAATATATCGGATCAACCTGATGCATTGAATAGAATAATCAAATAACGGTTGTGTTTTCATTAGCGGTCTGTCTGTGTGTTGGTCTGTGTTTCCGCGGTGATTTGGGAGCTGTTCACCTTCTTGGGTCCTGACGTCCGACACTATTTTTTTTTTTATATCAATCCGCCCCGGTTGACCGAATTACACATTCACTATTTATTTACAGGAACACTTGAACATAGAGTCCACTTCACCTTCCTAGTGAAAGAGGGTTGGAATCCACGCTGTAGACTTCTCCAGTCTCAGATGACTAGTGTCCATTATAAGGACTGTTACAATGCGCTCCAACCAGAGCGTCAACGTTTGACTGGATGATTTGGGAAGCCGACTGATCTTGCTACTGATAGTCTAGTTTTCCTATTTATCAGCATAGACACACAAACCCATATTCTGAAATTTCTTTTGCAAAGAGATAAAAGGAGTGATTTCATGTGGGCACTTATCAGGTGATCATTCCTGGAACGTGGTCGGTATGAAACGCAGCTTCATCCGGCTGAGCAAAGTTGTATTTATTAGGCTTTCTTTCACCTGTTTATGTATTTATTGATGGGCTTTCTGGGTATCTATGAGCTAGATGCTGCCAGTGATGCCGTGCTGCTCTGTACTCACAGCAGGGACTGCTGAGTGTCGGCACAACAGACACAGTAGATCTGCTTTCCTGCTCCATTGATTTCTCTGTTTTTTAAAGCTGCTCTCCAGTGAAACATCGACCAATCACTATCAATGTGGATTGGAGTGGGACGGCCTATCAGATCACGATGGGACTTGACGGTAGTAAAACCACAAGGGGCTTCAGCGTCTCCGCCACAGAACGGAGAATGGTGACGTTAAAGGGTGATTTGATCTCTGACTGGGAGAGGAGTCAGGTCCTACACCAGACACTCGCTTTAGTGGGGAGACTGGGAGACACTGGCTTTAGAGGGGAGACTGGGAGACACTGGCTTTAGAGGGGAGACTGGGAGACACTGGCTTTCGTGGGGAGACTGGGAGACACTGGCTTTAGTGGGGAGACTGGGAGACACTGGCTTTAGTGGGGAGACTGGGAGACACAGGCTTTAGTGGGGAGACTGGGAGACACTGGCTTTAGTGGGGAGACTGCGAGACACTGGCTTTAGTGGGGAGACTGGGAGACACTGGCTTTAGTGGGGAGACTGGGAGACACTGGCTTTAGTGGGGAGACTGGGAGACACTGGCTTTAGTGGGGAGACTGGGAGACATTGGCTTTAGCGGGGAGACTGGGAGACACTGGCTTTAGTGGGGAGACTGGGAGACACTGGCTTTAGTGGGGAGACTGGGAGACACTGGCTTTAGTGGGGAGACTGGGAGACACTGGCTTTAGTGGGGAGACTGGGAGACACTGGCTTTAGTGGGGAGACTGGGAGACACTGGCTTTAGCGGGGAGACTGGGAGACACTGGCTTTAGTGGGGAGACTGGGAGAGGAGTCAGGTCCTACACCAGACACTGGCTTTAGTGGGGAGACTGGGAGACACTGGCTTTAGAGGGGAGACTGGGAGACACTGGCTTTAGCGGGGAGACTGGGAGAGGAGTCAGGTCCTACACCAGACACTGGCTTTAGTGGGGAGACTGGGAGACACTGGCTTTAGTGGGGAGACTGGGAGACACTGGCTTTAGCGGGGAGACTGGGAGTCACTGGCTTTAGTGGGGAGACTGGGAGACACTGGCTTTAGTGGGGAGCCTGGCAGACACTGGCTTTAGCGGGGAGACTGGGAGACACTGGCTTTAGTGGGGAGACTGGGAGACACTGGCTTTAGTGGGGAGACTGGGAGAGGAGTCAGGTCCTACACCAGACACTGGCTTTAGTGGGGAGACTGGGAGAGGGGTCAGGTCCTACACCAGACACTGGCTTTAGTGGGGAGACTGGGAGAGGAGTCAGGTCCTACACCAGACACTGGCTTTAGTGGGGAGACTGGGAGACACTGGCTTTAGTGGGGAGACTGGGAGACACTGGCTTTAGTGGGGAGACTGGGAGACACTGGCTTTAGTGGGGAGACTGGGAGACACTGGCTTTAGTGGGGAGACTGGGAGAGGAGTCAGGTCCTACACCAGACACTGGCTTTAGTGGGGAGACTGGGAGACACTGGCTTTAGTGGGGAGACTGGGAGACACTGGCTTTAGTGGGGAGACTGGGAGACACTGGCTTTAGCGGGGAGACTGGGAGACACTGGCTTTAGCGGGGAGACTGGGAGACACTGGCTTTAGTGGGGAGACTGGGAGACACTGGCTTTAGTGGGGAGACTGGGAGAGGAGTCAGGTCCTACTCCAGAAACGGGCTCTAGCGGGGAGTCTAGGGGGTCTGAATACTTTCCGAATGCACTGTATGTCTAAACCTTTGGTGATAAAAAAAAGCCTTTATGTCCCTTATCATTGCCACTAGTGAGTCATCGCAGAAGTTGGCCCCGTGTACTGATTAGATCGTGTTTAGGATCAGTAGCTGTCCATGGTTCTGCAGCCTACTTGAGTAAGTTGCTCTGCTTTCAACCTGCTTGGAACAAATTCTGTTGAATGTTTCTTTTCTCATTAGTGATATAAAAGTCTTACACACACTCTCTCACGGTGTTTGTCCATGTCCATCCACACAGAGCAGTAGGTTGCAATCTGTAACACAACAGGACGACTGATGAAAGCTAGCATGATTCTGGCTGTGGCTGTGAGTTGGCTAGCCAGAGACGACTGTGAAATATAGAGGACTAAACCAGAGGCAGTATTAGCTTCATTAAATATCTGTGTTATCGTGAGACGCAACGACCATTCTGTGTGAGTGTTTCGTCAGTGTTTCCTGATGACCTCTGCTGTTTTTAAGTGAAATGACCTACATTTCCTGATATGAATCTGGTGGCATCTGTAGTTGGCCAGCAACGGAGACGGGCGATAGGCCAACGGAGACGGGCGATAGGCCAACGGAGACGGGCGATAGGCCAACGGAGACAGGCGATAGGCCAACGGAGACAGGCGATAGGCCAACGGAGACAGGCGATAGGCCAACGGAGACAGGCGATAGGCCAACGGAGACAGGCGATAGGCCAACGGAGACAGGCGATAGGCCAACGGAGACAGGCGATAGGCCAACGGAGACAGGCGATAGGCCAACGGAGACAGGCTATAGGCCAACGGAGACAGGCGATAGGCCAACGGAGATAGGCCAACGGAGACAGGCGATAGGCCAACGGAGACAGGCGATAGGCCAACGGAGACGGGCGATAGGCCAACGGAGACAGGTGATAGGCCAACGGAGACGGGCTATAGACCAACAAAGACGGGCGATAGGCCAACGGAGACGGGCGATAGGCCAACGGAGACGGGCTATAGGCCAACGGAGACAGGCTATAGGCCAACGGAGACAGGCGATAGGCCAACGGAGATAGGCCAACGGAGACAGGTGATAGGCCAACGGAGACGGGCTATAGACCAACAAAGACGGGCGATAGGCCAACGGAGACGGGCGATAGGCCAACGGAGACGGGCGATAGGCCAACGGAGACGGGCTATAGGCCAACGGAGATGGGCTATAGGCCAACGGAGACGGGCAATAGGCCAACTGAGACGGGCGATAGGCCAACGGAGACAGGCTATAGGCCAACGGAGACGGGCAATAGGCCAACGGAGACGGGCGATAGGCCAACGGAGACGGGCGATAGGCCAACGGAGACTGGCGATAGGCCAACGGAGACGGGCAATAGGCCAACGGAGACAGGCGATAGGCCAACGGAGACGGGCAATAGGCCAACGGAGACAGGTGATAGGCCAACGGAGACGGGCTATAGACCAACGGAGACGGGCTATAGGCCAACGGAGACAGGTGATAGGCCAACGGAGACGGGCTATAGACCAACGGAGACGGGCTATAGACCAACGGAGACGGGCGACAGGCCAACGGAGACAGGCGATAGGCCAACGGAGACGGGCTATAGACCAACGGAGACGGGCGATAGGCAACGGAGACGGGCGACAGGCCAACGGAGACAGGCGATAGGCCAACGGAGACGGGCTATAGACCAACGGAGACGGGCGATAGGCAACAGAGACGGGCGATAGGCCAACGGAGACGGGCGATAGGCCAATCATATAATTCAAATGATCTATAGACCTATCACATAAATTGCATTTGTATTATCTGGTGTTTTAATGTTTCACAATGCAGTTGTTGAGACATCAGCATTCAAGGGGCTTTAAGAAATCTGATCGCAGACCCAGGTAACTACAATATATAGCCCAATATACCCTAGGTTAACTATAATATATATATAGCCCAATATACCCTAGGTTAACTATAATATATATATAGCCCAATATACCCTATGTTAACTATAATATATAGCCCAATATACCCTAGGTTAACTACAGTATATATATATATCCCTATATACCCTAAGTTAACTACAATATATATATATAACCCCATATACCCTAAGTTAACTACAGTATATAGCCCAATATACCCTAGGTTAACTACAGTATATATATATATCCCTATATACCCTAAGTTAACTACAATATATATATATAACCCTATATACCCTAGGTTAACTACAGTATATAGCCCAATATACCCTAGGTTAACTACAGTATATAGACCAATATATGCTATGTTAACTACAATATATAACCCAATATACCCTAGGTTAACTACAGTATATAGCCCAATATACCCTAGGTTAACTACACTATATAGCCCTATATACCCTAGGTTAACTACAATATATATCCCAATATACCCTATGTTAACTATAATATATAGCCCAATATACCCTAGGTTAACTATAATATATATAGCCCAATATACCCTAGGTTAACTACAATATATAGCCCAGTATACCCTAGGTTAACTATAATATATAGCCCTATATACCCTAGGTTAACTACAATATATAGACCTATATACCCTAGGTTAACTATAATATATAGCCCTATATACCCTAGGTTAACTACAATATATAGCCCAGTATACCCTAGGTTAACTACAATATATAGCCCAGTATACCCTAGGTTAACTACAATATATAGCCCAGTATACCCTAGGTTAACTACAATATATAGCACTATATACCCTATGTTAACTACAGTATATAGACCAATATACCCTAGGTTAACTACAATATATAGCCCTATATACCCTAGGTTAACTACAATATATATCCCAATATACCCTAGGTTAACTACAATATATAGACCTATATACCCTATGTTAACTACAATATTTATAGCCCAGTATACCCTAGGTTAACTACAATATATAGCCCTATATACCCTAGGTTAACTACAATATATAGACCTATATACCCTAGGTTAACTACAGTATATAGCCCAATATACCCTAGGTTAACTACAATATATAGCCCTATATACCCTAGGTTAACTATAATATATATAGCCCAATATACCCTAGGTTAACTACAATATATAGCCCAATATACCCTACGTTAACTACAATATATAGCACTATATACCCTAGATTAACGACAGTATATAGCCCAATATACCCTATGTTAACTACAATATATAGCCCAATATACCCTAGGTTAACTACAATATATAGACCTATATACCCTAGGTTAACTACTATATATATAGCCCAGTATACCCTAGGTTAACTACAATATATATCCCAATATACCCTAGGTTAACTACAATATATAGACCTATATACCCTAAGTTAACTACAATATATAGCCCAATATACCCTAGGTTAACTACAATATATAGCCCTATATACCCTAGGTTAACTACAATATATAGACCTATATACCCTAGGTTAACTACAATATATAGACCTATATACCCTAGGTTAACTACTATATATATAGCCCAGTATACCCTGGGCTCTGGGGTGAATGAAAGTCATCTGTTACACAACAACCAGGAGACACTAGAGGTGAAGAATATAAAGATGTTTGGTCTATTACTCTGTTTTCACTGTGTCCACAGTGTGTTTAACATCGGCTGCTTCAACACACACATATACACATCCTCCACCTGTCTATGTAGTTACATCCTGTTTCCTGGCTGAACTTCCTGTCTATGTAGTTACATCCTGGCTGAACTACCTGTCTATGTAGTTACATCCTGGCTGAACTACCTGTCTATGTAGTTCTGTTTTGGCTGAACTACCTGTCTATGTAGTTCTATCCTGGCTGAACTACCTGTCTATGTAGTTCTATCCTGGCTGAACTACCTGTCTATGTAGTTACATCCTGGCTGAACTACCTGTCTATGTAGTTCTATCCTGGCTGAACTTCCTGTCTATGTAGTTCTATCCTGGCTGAACTACCTGTCTATGTAGTTCTATCCTGGCTGAACTTCCTGTCTATGTAGTTCTATCCTGGCTGAACTTCCTGTCTATGTAGTTCTATCCTGGCTGAACTACCTGTCTATGTAGTTCTATCCTGGCTGAACTACCTGTCTATGTAGTTCTATCCTGTTTCCTGGCTGAACTTCCTGTCTATGTAGTTCTGTCCTGATTCCTGGCTGAACTACCTGTCTATGTAGTTCTATCCTGGCTGAACTACCTGTCTATGTAGTTCTATCCTGATTCCTGGCTGAACTACCTGTCTATGTAGTTCTATCCTGGCTGAACTTCCTGTCTATGTAGTTCTATCTATCCTGGCTGAACTACCTGTCTATGTAGTTCTATCCTGGCTGAACTTCCTGTCTATGTAGTTCTATCCTGGCTGAACTTCCTGTCTATGTAGTTCTATCCTGATTCCTGGCTGAACTACCTGTCTATGTAGTTCTATCCTGGCTGAACTTCCTGTCTATGTAGTTCTATCCTGGCTGAATTACCTGTCTATGTAGTTCTATCCTGGCTGAATTACCTGTCTATGTAGTTCTATCCTGGCTGAATTACCTGTCTATGTAGTTCTCTCTTGATTCCTGGCTGAAGCAGCATCAGTCTGGTCACTAATTTGACACACAGCATTGATTGTCCCCGTCCCACCTGACTCTAAACTTAAACTTACCTTAACCATTGTACATTTTCAACTTCAATGGCTTGAGGTCAGTTGGAATGTCTCAAGGATCCTCTTTAGCATTTACCCTCCCCACCTCCCCCTGCAGTGACCTCACAGAGCTAGGCCTTGTTCTAACCAATCAACATGGACATCCTTTATCCTGGCCGCCCAGCGATGCCCTCTGATTGGTTAATAGTGAGAGACCATCCTGAGCCCACTTCAAAAATGTAAATGCCAATCTCTCATCAGGTGTCAGAGAAGTTTAGTACTGAATCCAACATGGTGTCACTCTGAATAGGTAATGTAGTAGTTAAACAAGGAGACACTGTTAGACAGGAGGTAATGTAGTAGTTAAACAAGGAGACACTGTTAGACAGGAGGTAATGTAGTAGTTAAACAAGGAGACACTGTTAGACAGGAGGTAATGTTGTAGTTAAACAAGGAGACACTGTTAGACAGGAGGTAATGTAGTAGTTAAACAAGGAGACACTGTTGGACAGGAGGTAATGTAGTAGTTGAACAAGGAGACACTGTTAGACAGGAGGTAATGTAGTAGTTAAACAAGGAGACACTGTTAGACAGGAGGTAATGTAGTGGTTAAACAAGGAGACACTGTTAGACAGGAGGTAATGTAGTAGTTGATTAAGGAGACACTGTTAAACAGGAGGTAATGTAGTAGATAAACAAGGGGACACTGTTAGACAGGAGGTAATGTAGTATTTAAACAAGGAGACACTGTTAGACAGGAGGTAATGTAGTAGTTGAACAAGGAGACACTGTTAGACAGGAGGTAATGTAGTAGTTAAACAAGGAGACACTTAGACAGGAGGTAATGTTGTAGTTAAACAAGGAGACACTGTTAGACAGGAGGTAATGTAGTAGTTGAACAAGGAGACACTGTTAGACAGGAGGTAATGTAGTTAAACAAGGAGACACTGTTAGACAGGAGGTAATGTAGTGGTTAAACAAGGAGACACTGTTAGACAGGAGGTAATGTAGTAGATAAACAAGGAGACACTGTTAGACAGGAGGTAATGTAGTAGTTAAACAAGGAGACACTGTTAGACAGGAGGTAATGTAGTAGATAAACAAGGAGACACTGTTAGACAGGAGGTAATGTAGTAGTTAAACAAGGAGACACTGTTAGACAGGAGGTAATGTAGTAGTTAAACAAGGAGACACTGTTAGACAGGAGGTAATGTAGTTAAACAAGGAGACACTGTTAGACAGGAGGTAATGTAGTAAATGAACAAGGAGACACTGTTAGACAGGAGGTAATGTAGTAGTTAAACAAGGAGACACTGTTAGACAGGAGGTAATGTAGTAGATAAACAAGGAGACACTGTTAGACAGGAGGTAATGTAGTAGTTGAACAAGGAGACACTGTTAGACAGGAGGTAATGTAGTAGTTAAACAAGGAGACACTGTTAGGCAGGAGGTAATGTAGTAGTTAAACAAGGAGACACTGTTAGACAGGAGGTAATGTTGTAGTTAAACAAGGAGACACTGTTAGACAGGAGGTAATGTAGTAGTTAAACAAGGAGACACTGTTAGACAGGAGGTAATGTAGTTAAACAAGGAGACACTGTTAGACAGGAGGTAATGTAGTAGTTGAACAAGGAGACACTGTTAGACAGGAGGTAATGTAGTAAATGAACAAGGAGACACTGTTAGACAGGAGGTAATGTAGTTAAACAAGGAGACACTGTTAGACAGGAGGTAATGTAGTAGTTAAACAAGGAGACACTGTTAGACAGGAGGTAATGTAGTAAATGAACAAGGAGTCACTGTTAGACAGGAGGTAATGTAGTAGTTAAACAAGGAGACACTGTTAGACAGGAGGTAATGTAGTAAATGAACAAGGAGACACTGTTAGACAGGAGGTAATGTAGTAGTTAAACAAGGAGACACTGTTAGACAGGAGGTAATGTAGTTAAACAAGGAGACACTGTTAGACAGGAGGTAATGTAGTAGTTAAACAAGGAGACACTGTTAGACAGGAGGTAATGTAGTAGTTGAACAAGGAGACACTGTTAGACAGAAGGTAATGTAGTAGTTAAACAAGGAGACACTGTTAGACAGGAGGTAATGTAGTGGTTAAACAAGGAGACACTGTTAGACAGGAGGTAATGTTGTAGTTAAACAAGGAGACACTGTTAGACAGGAGGTAATGTAGTAGTTAAACAAGGAGACACTGTTAGACAGGAGGTAATGTAGTTAAACAAGGAGACACTGTTAGACAGGAGGTAATGTAGTAGTTGAACAAGGAGACACTGTTAGACAGGAGGTAATGTAGTAGTTGAACAAGGAGACACTGTTAGACAGGAGGTAATGTAGTAGTTAAACAAGGAGACACTGTTAGACAGGAGGTAATGTAGTAGTTAAACAAGGAGACACTGTTAGACAGGAGGTAATGTTGTAGTTAAACAAGGAGACACTGTTAGACAGGAGGTAATGTAGTAGTTAAACAAGGAGACACTGTTAGACAGGAGGTAATGTAGTTAAACAAGGAGACACTGTTAGACAGGAGGTAATGTAGTTAAACAAGGAGACACTGTTAGACAGGAGGTAATGTAGTAGTTAAACAAGGAGACACTGTTAGACAGGAGGTAATGTAGTAAATGAACAAGGAGACACTGTTAGACAGGAGGTAATGTAGTAGTTAAACAAGGAGACACTGTTAGACAGGAGGTAATGTAGTAAATGAACAAGGAGACACTGTTAGACAGGAGGTAATGTAGTAGTTAAACAAGGAGACACTGTTAGACAGGAGGTAATGTAGTTAAACAAGGAGACACTGTTAGACAGGAGGTAATGTAGTAGTTAAACAAGGAGACACTGTTAGACAGGAGGTAATGTAGTAGTTGAACAAGGAGACACTGTTAGACAGGAGGTAATGTAGTAGTTAAACAAGGAGACACTGTTAGACAGGAGGTAATGTAGTAGTTAAACAAGGAGACACTGTTAGACAGGAGGTAATGTTGTAGTTAAACAAGGAGACACTGTTAGACAGGAGGTAATGTAGTAGTTAAACAAGGAGACACTGTTAGACAGGAGGTAATGTGGTTAAACAAGGAGACACTGTTAGACAGGAGGTAATGTAGTAGTTGAACAAGGAGACACTGTTAGACAGGAGGTAATGTAGTAGTTGAACAAGGAGACACTGTTAGACAGGAGGTAATGTAGTTAAACAAGGAGACACTGTTAGACAGGAGGTAATGTAGTAGTTGAACAAGGAGACACTGTTAGACAGGAGGTAATGTAGTAGTTGAACAAGGAGACACTGTTAGACAGGAGGTAATGTAGTAGTTAAACAAGGAGACACTGTTAGACAGGAGGTAATGTAGTAGTTAAACAAGGAGACACTGTTAGACAGGAGGTAATGTTGTAGTTAAACAAGGAGACACTGTTAGACAGGAGGTAATGTAGTAGTTAAACAAGGAGACACTGTTAGACAGGAGGTAATGTAGTTAAACAAAGAGACACTGTTAGACAGGAGGTAATGTAGTAGTTGAACAAGGAGTCACTGTTAGACAGGAGGTAATGTAGTAGTTGAACAAGGAGACACTGTTAGACAGGAGGTAATGTAGTAGATAAACAAGGAGACACTGTTAGACAGGAGGTAATGTAGTAGTTAAACAAGGAGACACTGTTAGACAGGAGGTAATGTAGTAAATGAACAAGGAGACACTGTTAGACAGGAGATAATGTAGTAGTTAAACAAGGAGACACTGTATAACACATAATTATAAAATGCATAATTTGAGTTGAAATGAGTTGTGAGGGGAATGTGATGACAAAGCCTTGTATGTATTTAGAATGCTAATGACGAGGGGTGAGCCAGGAAGGAGGAAGAAGGACCTGTGAGGCATAGAAACCGCACACACACACACACACACACACACACACACACACACACACACACACACACACACACACACACACACACACACACACACACACACACACACACGGCCTGTGAGGCATAGAAACCACACACACACACACACACACACACACACACACACACACACACACACGGCCTGTGAGGCATAGAAACCACACACACACACACACACACACACACACACACACACACACACACACACACACACACACACACACACACACACGGCCTGTGAGGCATAGAAAAGCCACCTCTCTGCTCTGCGTCTCTCCTCCTCCTCCTCCTCTCGGACGGGTTGAATTAGCAAGCCAAATGTAGAGTAAACAAAATGTGCTCATTTCTGAATTTGGGACGCAGGACAGAAGAGAGAGGAGAAGAGATCTGCATTGCGGTCAGTTGAAGCTGCAGCCCTAGATCAGTTAATTAGACAGGGAGTAGCTGTATTAAACATCTCTGACCCTACCTGAACACTGGTCTGGGGATCAGATCACCTGGAATGTTAATTAGACAGGGAGTAGCTGTATTAAACATCTCTGACCCTACCTGAACACTGGTCTAGGATCAGATCACCTGGAATGTTAATTAGACAGGGAGTAGCTGTATTAAACATCTCTGACCCTACCTGAACACTGGTCTGGGGATCAGATCACCTGGAATGTTAATTAGACAGGGAGTAGCTGTATTAAACATCTCTGACCCTACCTGAACACTGGTCTGGGGATCAGATCACCTGGAATGTTAATTAGACAGGGAGTAGCTGTATTAAACATCTCTGACCCTACCTGAACACTGGTCTAGGATCAGATCACCTGGAATGTTAATTAGACAGGGAGTAGCTGTATTAAACATCTCTGACCCTACCTGAACACTGGTCTGGGGATCAGATCACCTGGAATGTTAATTAGACAGGGAGTAGCTGTATTAAACATCTCTGACCCTACCTGAACACTGGTCTGGGGATCAGATCACCTGGAATGTTAATTAGACAGGGAGTAGCTGTATTAAACATCTCTGACCCTACCTGAACACTGGTCTGGGGATCAGATCACCTGGAATGTTAATTAGACAGGGAGTAGCTGTATTAAACATCTCTGACCCTACCTGAACACTGGTCTAGGATCAGATCACCTGGAATGTTAATTAGACAGGGAGTAGCTGTATTAAACATCTCTGACCCTACCTGAACACTGGTCTAGGATCAGATCACCTGGAATGTTAATTAGACAGAGAGTAGCTGTATTAAACATCTCTGATCCTACCTGAACACTGGTCTAGGATCAGATCACCTGGAATGTTAATTAGACAGGGAGTAGCTGTATTAAACATCTCTGACCCTACCTGAACACTGGTCTGGGGATCAGATCACCTGGAATGTTAATTAGACAGGGAGTAGCTGTATTAAACATCTCTGACCCTACCTGAACACTGGTCTGGGGATCAGATCACCTGGAATGTTAATTAGACAGGGAGTAGCTGTATTAAACATCTCTAACCCTACCTGAACACTGGTCTGGGGATCAGATCACCTGGAATGTTAATTAGACTGGGAGTAGCTGTATTAAACATCTCTGACCCTACCTGAACACTGGTCTAGGATCAGATCACCTGGAATGTTAATTAGACAGGGGGTAGCTGTATTAAACATCTCTGACCCTACCTGAACACTGGTCTGGGGATCAGATCACCTGGAATGTTAATTAGACAGGGAGTAGCTGTATTAAACATCTCTGACCCTACCTGAACACTGGTCTAGGATCAGATCACCTGGAATGACACCAAGGCTACACTTTCACCTTGACTTGTGTTATAGTCCTGGTGGATTTAGAGACATTGTTTTTCAAGGGGACATCTGCCATCTCATCTGGCCTTGACTTGTGTTATAGTCCTGGTTGATTCAGAGACATTGTTTTTCATCTCTTCTGGTCATTTGAACCGATGCTTTTGGAAGCCAAATTGTGACTCATTTCAGGAAACTAGGTGTATTTCGCGCGTCACTACCTCACAGGAAGGAGAGCCATTTGAACATAAATTTTTTTTTAGCAGCTTTGCCTTCTGGAACATGTGAACTTTCATGTGCCTTAATAACAAACGTGTACGCCATCTGTAAATACGAATACAACTGTTAAATTACCAGCCTAGTTGGTTTAGCCACTGAAAAGGCTGGGAACCTTCCCGAGAGCCGTGATTGGCTGAGATAATCGATCCGTTCGGTCACAAATACTGTTTGTTTCAGGCTTTTCCAAGTCGAGGCTGGAGTCGCTTTTATTTGTTTACGGACAATATTTATCTTAGGTCTCATTTATAGATGTTTTTCTTTTTCTGTGGTTGGATCAAGTCAGCTTGATACACCAATTAGCATCCAGTATAATAGCTAATGTCCAATTAGCATCCAGTATAATAACTAATGTCCAATTAGCATCCATTATAATAGCTAATGTCCAATTAGCATCCAGTATAATAGCTAATGTCCAATTAGCATCCAGTATAATAACTAATGTCCAATTAGCATCCAGTATAATAGCTAATGTCCAATTAGCATCCAGTATAATAGCTAATGTCCAATTAGCATCCAGTATAATAACTAATGTCCAATTAGCATCCAGTATAATAGCTAATGTCCAATTAGCATCCAGTATAATAACTAATGTCCAATTAGCATCCAGTATAATAACTAATGTCCAATTAGCATCCAGTATAATAACTAATGTCCAATTAGCATCCAGTATAATAGCTAATGTCCAATTAGCATCCAGTATAATAACTAATGTCCAATTAGCATCCAGTATAATAGCTAATGTCCAATTAGCATCCAGTATAATAACTAATGTCCAATTAGCATCCAGTATAATAACTAATGACCAATTAGCATCCAGTATAATAGCTAATGTCCAATTAGCATCCAGTATAATAGCTAATGTCCAATTAGCATCCAGTATAATAGCTAATGTCCAATTAGCATCCAGTATAATAGCTAATGTCCAATTAGCATCCCGTATAATAGCTAATGTCCAATTAGCATCCAGTATAATAACTAATGTCCAATTAGCATCCAGTATAATAGCTAATGTCCAATTAGCATCCAGTATAATAACTAATGTCCAATTAGCATCCAGTATAATAACTAATGACCAATTAGCATCCAGTATAATAGCTAATGTCCAATTAGCATCCAGTATAATAGCTAATGTCCAATTAGCATCCAGTATAATAGCTAATGTCCAATTAGCATCCATTATAATAGCTAATGTCCAATTAGCATCCAGTATAATAGCTAATAACCCTTGTGTATCTGCTTCCTGCCTCTTCATCACGCTTCATACTTCTAACGTAAACAAGGAACTAATAAATATTTCGGTTGTTATCTAACTGGTTTAAAGTATAATCTCTTATTCAGTCGTCCTCACTGATCTACTCTGATTGAGCCCAGATGCTCATTGCTAATGGAAACTATTTGTTTCCTTGTGATTACAAATCAGAAATGCTACATCTCCCATCTATCTTTTTTTTTTTTTCTTCAATATTTACTATTTCAAAGTTTTGGTTCCGTTGGATGCTTGTGTCTTTACTGGTGTGCAGCAGTTAGCCAGTCAGTCAGCCAGCCAGCCAGTCAGCCAGTCAGCCAGTCAGTCAGTCAGTCAGTCAGTCAGCCAGTCAGCCAGCCAGTCAGCCAGTCAGCCAGCCAGTCAGCCAGTCAGCCAGTCAGTCAGTCAGCCAGTCAGTCAGTCAGCCAGTCAGCCAGCCAGTCCGTCCGTCAGTCCCCCCACTGATGTGACCAGGGGGGAGAAGTTACAGTACAGTGGTCAGAGGCCTGTCTCTCCTCTGTTCCTCTGGGGGATCCATGTCCTCATTTCCCCAGTGGAGAGCTCTGTCCCTGACCAGGACATCGTCCTCATTTTCCCCAGTGGAGAGCTCTGTCCCTGACCAGGACATCATCCTCATTTTCCCCAGTGGAGAGCTCTGATCAGGACATCATCCTCATTTTCCCCAGTGGAGAGCTCTGTCCCTGACCAGGACATCATCCTCATTTTCCCCAGTGGAGAGCTCTGTCCCTGACCAGGACATCATCCTCATTTTCCCCATTGGAGAGCTCTGACCAGGACATCATCCTCATTTCCCCAGTGGAGAGCTCTGTCCCTGACCAGGACATCATCCTCATTTTCCCCAGTGGAGAGCTCTGACCAGGACATCGTCCTCATTTTCCCCAGTGGAGAGCTCTGACCAGGACATCATCCTCATTTTCCCCAGTGGAGAGCTCTGTCTCTGACCAGGACATCATCCTCATTTTCCCCAGTGGAGAGCTCTGTCCCTGACCAGGACATCATCCTCATTTTCCCCAGTGGAGAGCTCTGTCCCTGACCAGGACATCATCCTCATTTTCCCCAGTGGAGAGCTCTGACCAGGACATCGTCCTCATTTTCCCAAGTGGAGAGCTCTGACCAGGACATCATCCTCATTTTCCCCAGTGGAGAGCTCTGACCAGGACATTGTCCTCATTTTCCCCAGTGGAGAGCTCTGTCTCTGACCAGGACATCATCCTCATTTTCCCCAGTGGAGAGCTCTGTCCCTGACCAGGACATCATCCTCATTTTCCCCAGTGGAGAGCCCTGACCAGGACATCATCCTCATTTTCCCCAGTGGAGAGCTCTGTCCCTGACCAGGACATCATCCTCATTTTCCCCAGTGGAGAGCTCTGTCCCTGACCAGGACATCGTCCTCATTTTCCCCAGTGGAGATCTCTGACCAGGACATCATCCTCATTTTCCCCAGTGGAGAGCTCTGTCTCTGACCAGGACATCATCCTCATTTTCCCAAGTGGAGAGCTCTGACCAGGACATCATCCTCATTTTCCCCAGTGGAGAGCTCTGTCTCTGACCAGGACATCATCCTCATTTTCCCCAGTGGAGAGCTCTGTCCCTGACCAGGACATCATCCTCATTTTCCCCAGTGGAGAGCCCTGACCAGGACATCATCCTCATTTTCCCCAGTGGAGAGCTCTGACCAGGACATTGTCCTCATTTTCCCCAGTGGAGAGCTCTGACCAGGACATCATCCTCATTTTCCCCAGTGGAGAGCTCTGTCCCTGACCAGGACATCATCCTCATTTTCCCCAGTGGAGAGCTCTGTCCCTGACTAGGACATCTGCCACATATTTCAGCCTGTTTCATTATCATTTCTACTTCTAAATTCTGACACTTTCTCAGAATAATGTATGGAGATATCTGGGTTAATGAATGTTGCAGACAGGGAATGGGATATGTTCCCTACGGCTGCCCAGTGATATCTTTTTTATGATGAGGTGTGTTTCGCCCTGATAAAGCAGCATTATAAATCACACTTCTACAAGACATTAACTGTAGCTGTGAAAATGAATCTTTCTCCTTCTAGTCGTCCCTATAACATGGCTGTACTTACTGCTGGAGCAATGGCGGCCCCGTCATTCAGGGCAGGTGGGGCAGAGCCTGGATTTCATGTTATATTGACATTAATGAGTGTCATATATGAGTTTGCAAACAATGTAAAAAGTTAATAAATCCGCATATAAACATTCTCTTTTTTTTGTTGTTGCTTTCTTGATTTAAGGCAGCTCCAAAATGCAGGTGTTTCAACCTAGATCAGTGCTTTCTGTGGTGGTGGGGCAGCCAGCAGGAAATACAGAGCGTAGGCGTTGGTAATGTTCTCTAGTTACGCCGTGATTGGCTCAGTGTTCTGTCACTCATGGGGACACTACATCACTGTAGAATCTACAGGGAGATCTAGGCAGCTCAAGCCCCATTGGGTGCTGCCGGAGATTTACATTAGAAGTGCCCGTCCAAGACGGCTCAAGGTCATTGGCCACTGATAAAATGATGTCAAATCATGTTATATCTACCCCCAACTATGATTGGACTGATCATGTCAACATCATACTTTCAAAATCTTAGCTAGCAGTCATCATCATGAATCACGTCGACAATCTACTGGCAAATCCTTTTCAATTATAGATAAAATGTATCGATGCTCATTGGGCATAAACATTACACAACAAGTCGAAATTCGCAAATTCAACAAGGAGTGGTTTGGAAGGAATCCGTGGCTAACTGCAAGCTATTTTGCTTCCCCTGCCTAATATTCGGTGGAAAGGGTGTGTGGTCCAAGTTTGGGTTTAAGGGTCTCTTTTCCCCAAGCTTAAAATGATAAACATTCATATGCAAAACCATGGGCCAGAAAAGGTTGAATACATTGGCAATGCTGTCAATCCAGCATGATTTCTGCCGCGTTCAAAACAACTGGAAATGTGGAAATGGGAAATCTGACTTCAGGGAGTTCAAGACAACTGGGAACTCGGTGGGGGGGGGAGACAAGCTCCGCCTGGGGAAAATACGTTTTGAACTTCCATCTAACTGGGAATTTTCAAGTCGGGAACTCTGGCTTCTTTCTAGAGCTCCGACCTGAAGGTCACTGACGTCATGATTCGACCTTGTATTTTCCCAAGCTCCTAGTAGTCTTGAAAGCAGCATAAATCCATAGAATGCCAGACTTTGATGACAAAGTTTCATTACAAAATTTGCCCACACGAAGGACCGCTGCGCCACCTTCCCGTTCAAGTGAGCACAGCACAACAACGGTGAGTCCAAGAATGTCTTGTCTGCTGCTGCATAAATGATGTAATATGCCAGGGAGATATGTCTACTGTAGCTAAGAAAGTAACACTATGGGTATGTTGTGTGGTAAGCTGTTAGTAGCCTCACCCTAATAATTTGGTCCCTTTCCCCCTCATAACTTAGCCTACTGTTCTTACTTGGTGGTGCACATGTAGCCTATAGCCTGTTTTAGAGAAATGTCATCATTAAATAAATGTAAAAGCTTTCATTGTCTGCCAATATGCCCCCTTTTATTTATCCTACGGTTCTGACTTGGTGTACAGGGAGAATACTGTAAGAACGGCCCCATGTTCTGAATTCTGTCGTTGTATATTTCAAAAGTGCAGAACAAATACTTACATTGACTACGTCCATTTTAGCTCGCTTATTAATGTCTTAATGTCTTAAAATTACGGATTGCCACTTATCCACTCATCGTCCCCTTTATGCCATAGTTTGTACATCTCAATTGTCAGTAGAAACCACATTTTGTTTAACCGAGTCAGCCATATCAGCTATGTTTTTTTTTAAAAAGGCAGTAAATGAAGCAGAAGGAACTGTTTGGCTGCCAGACAAGGCTCCGCTGAGAGCCAGGTGTAGCAGTGGTAAGGATTAACTACATGGT